>NW_010201171.1:43333-48894 GCF_000695765.1 Mesitornis unicolor
ATGAAAATGACAAGTTGAAGAGTTATCAAATGATAATAAACCTGGCTAGGATTTTATTTATCACCTATTTCTTTCCTTGTTAACAGAACCTTTGATGAGTGCACTCACTGTGTTATTTCACTGGTGCTCTGAGCTACACATTCAGGGTAGGTGTTTTTGCCACTTACTCAGTGGTACATCATTGGGGTTGCCTAAATAGTTAAATTGCAGGGATGCACTACCTCAAGGACTAAATTGGCTGGGTGTGTTTGTAAAATGCAAAGGCAAGAAACATTCGTTTTATTCTAAGTAAAGTTAATAAAGTCCCAAAGGGCTTTTTTAGTCTCCCAGCTGAAAGTTCCTAAAGCTGAAACTTTGGAAGCAGCTGAGTCTAGACAAGCTCCAAATCTTAAAGATAGTTTGGTTCCACTCATGAGAGGGGAAAAAAAAAAAGAGAGTTCTGGAGGCCCTGGAGCAATGATGTTTATGTTTCTTCTTTGAAGGTTAAGATCTGTTAAAGAAATCTCACTGGTGACTTTGCAGTCTGTATATTTGGCTACCAAGAACGTTGTAAACGGATGAGAAATTACAGAATTATTCTTTTGATTAGTACTCACTGTTGCTTGACTTGATTTGTCTGCCTGTGTGACCATGGAAATCTTAAAAACTATTTAGTACTTATATAGCACTATAGAACAAACAGAAATAAGATGGAAAGCTTGGGGTTTGGCTCACACTTTGATGAGAAACAGTCTACACTGGGAAATTACCTACTTCACAACAGAAAGAACGTAGATCTTAATGACAGAGAGGAAAATCATGTAAAAACATAAATTCTTATCAGAAAACTGAATGCAAATGCATAAAAACACATAAAAAATATGAATTAGAGTTATTAAGAAGTCATGATTCATTTCAGTCTCTGAGTGATAATAGTCCAGATTGCCACCAAGTAACCTCTGAATAAGAGAAGACTCCTATTAATCTTATGTTTATTTTTAGGTCAGCTAATTTGAAAGCACTGAAATGACATCATGGGGAGAAGGCTGAGAATGCTACATTTGCACACCTAACTTTAAGTAAATTATTCTGGTTTTGATATTCCAGAGGGTAAAAACAATTTTGTCGGACACTCTTTGATTGTTAATGGGCAGACAAATGCTTCAAACAGATTCTCTTTCTTCTAGCAGGATTAAAAAGACAGGAAAACATCCAGAAAGTACACTTTGATACTTGCAATAATGACTCACCAAAACAATGTTTAATAGAGAATGAATCTTTATGCTTTTTAATCTGTTAGTCTTAACAAGCATAATTGAAATCTTCTGTCTGGAATACAAACAGACCATGTTTTACCTCAGTAAGCAGACATGATTACTGTGGCTCTGTCAAAGTCCTGTTGCTTAACTGTCTTGGGCTTTCAAATCAAATTATACGTACATCCTTTACCTCCACTGCATTGAAAGATGATAAAATAAACAAGGCAGTTGCAAAACACACTCACATTTTTCCCCATTGGTCTGGCAGAATCCAAAGGAGGATGAGGTTGAAAACGAGAGTGGATAAATCCCCTCTGGACCCTCTGTATTAGATAAAGCAAGCTAACAGAGAGAAGTGATCGCTTTACAGCAGAGATGAACTTCTCACAGGAAGTTTGATAAATTGACATCATTCCAGGCAATTTGAGATAATACAATCTTCATGTCTGAATAGTGTAATTACTAGATATATTTCCAGCATTCAGAAACACTCTGTATCAATCACCATGAACACTTTTAACAACCATTTCTTTCAAGAAAAAAAGGAAGAGGAAGAAAAAAGAGAGAGTGAAAGACAGGGGGAAAATGCTAAACAGTAATTTAGAGGTTTTTTTTTTAAATGGTAAACAAAATAATACAGCTGGAGAAAACAGATGCCACCTCAGTTTGAAGCAATGAAGAGAATACCAAGTGAGATGGTCTCAGCAGGGAGACAGCATAACTGGTACCAGGTAGGTGGTTGTGCTCTAGCATAATCTAACCTCATTTCCTCAGTGAATCTGCAGCACTTCTAATGCTGTCATTATGATCCTAGACTATTTCTCCTACCAAACTCCGTAACTCCCTGGGGGCTTGATGCATGGGCATTTTGCCCAGTGATGTGTGGTGTAACAACAGTGCCCCATTTTCAAGGGAGGTATGGTGGTATGAAAAGAGCAGAACAACATAGAAGCACCAGCTGAAATAAATCTATTGTGTGTATACACCACAATCTGACTGTGAGAGGTAATTTCAGACACCTACTCCAAAGAGAGAGGTAAGGCTGCCTGTCAGGTGGAACTGCAATAAATGAAAACAGCTTAGCCATTGGGCTCTTTTTCCACTTGCCCATACAGGAAATGCTTGCCCCGCTGACATGTTAGATTAATTCCCAGCAGCATGTTATCAAGTAACTTTTCTTTATTTAATTCCATATGGAGGGCATGAGGTTAATTTTACAAGCTACATGTAAAGTTGCAGTTATTCATTTTTCATTTATAATGACATTTATCAAAGTGGCAAGAACGGCCACTGAAACATGTACTAATTGACTTTCTTTTATTTATAATGTCAGATAAGAGGCAAGCAACAAAAAAATGAATTAGTGTTTCATATGGTCCATACAGAATGTATTTGTAGGAAGATGAATCATTGGAATTGCTCTGAATATTACACTGATTAGCCATGAATAGGTTCTGGACAGCTGTTCAAAAACATTGTCTGGACTGAGTTCCACCTGTTTTAATTTCTTAACAAATGGAACAGGTCAAAGGTTCTTGGTTCTTCCCATTGCACATTCACAATGCTTCACTTCATTTGGCTACTTTAGCTGCTGAATGCTGAGGCTGCAGTTCGGCGCAATCATATCTGTTATTTATTAAAAAAAAATGTTTTTCAAAATTAATCACTTCTGAAGATAAAGGTACACCATGTGTGAGACACTGTTTTTTAAACTTACAGGTATTTTTCCCCCATGTTTCTCTAATAAGAAAGTTATTTAGCTCATAAACAAATGAGGAATCTATGTCTTGAAAAGTATGTCTTGTCCCTCCATTAGAGACAAAAGTGTAGCTGAAATCATCAGTTCAGTTCTGGGTTTACTCTTAAATTCCAAGGTTTTCATGTAAACAGGTATGGATCATATTATTCTGATCAGGATATTATAAAACTGAGATCTAACGCCTGAGTTGGCAATTTTTTTTCAGACTTATGTCAAGTAACTATGCAACTTTTAGGTCCCCAAAAGTGAATGGAATTACTGAATTCAGGGTAGATAACATTGATGTTACACAAAATAATATGTAAGCATCTACAACCAAGCAAAACAAGTGGAAGTGATACCTTCATTTTACTGTTACTTTTTATAATGAGCCTTACTGTCTCTCAAGGAATCAGAGACGAATCATTTCTGCAGACTCCTTCCTAAGAGAAAGCAAGGAGATTTTCTGTTGTATAAAGGAGATTATTGTAATCTAATCTAAAGGAAGCTTTACTTAATAAAGTAACTGTGTAAGTATGTTTATACATAAAATTTTGAAATTACTCATCCTCTATTGCAGTCTTAAATTTATTATCCAAATAGAATGCATTTACGCTGGTTTCACAGACAGTAATGAAGAAGCCCAAAGCTGTGGACAAGCTTAAAAGAGGGTGACAGGGGCTGCTACTGGAGACAGCAGAATTTTGGCTACATGAGGGGAGATGAAACATGATTTCATTTTAACATCCAACAAGGAATTAAAATAATACATTAAAAGAAAAAAAAGTGAAAGTAGACAGATAGAAGATTCCAGGAAGTAAAAAGCATCCATAACATCAGATACTCACTGAGCTGCATGTTAGTCTACCGCTGAGCTCATACAGACAATTTTTTAAAACTTTGATTAAAATATTTTCCATGGGGCTTCACATGGCTGCTTAGAGATGTAACTTCAAAATGGCTAATAGGAATACCAAGACAATTAATAAGAATATTTCTGCAAAAAAGTAAAAATATGCTAGGATATTCAATAGTTATCTCATGACTCGTGTACATATAAATTAGAACAATATATAGGAGAAGGTGTGGCCAGAGGGAAAACTTCACATTTATCCATATCATGCAGGCTGTATACCTACCTTTATTTTGTCACATACACAGCATTTCATCTTTGTAACTTTAACCAACAAATAAGTTTTAATACAATACCTGGTTATAAATGGTTTATGTATTCCTAGAGAAAGTGGACACTCTGAATAGATGTTGCCCTTGATAAGAAGGGATCTTTTAGTAACACTAGTGTCTTCTAGTTTCTCATTTACTCTCTATTTTAAGTTGTTTCACAAACTGTCTTGTGCTTACTGCTTCCTTAAAGTGGTCAGAAAATGAGTTGTTTAGGAGCAGGAACAAAGCTTTAACATAAGACATGGAAAGAGCAGATGCAATTACATTGAATTAAGAACTATACAGAGCACTGTGTATTAGTGGCCAGTAGTTTCCTGTGTGACCTAGTCTAGGTGATCCTGCTCTGGCAGAGGGGTTGGACTGGATGATCTTTCGAGGTTCCTCCCAACTCCTAATATTCTGTGATTCTATGTGATAGATAGGAAAGGCATTACAGACAGAAAAAGCATGACCAAAGTAACTTTTTTCACAATCTCCTTTATGTCTTCACATACAGATATATTTATACATATACATAATTCTGCACTCAGATGCAACTGTGTACATGAATATATCTCTCCAATAGTTATAAACAACATACAGAAATACATAATTCATGAACATAGTAATATAGGTGCTACTTGACAATATAAAAATTACATTTTTTTTAATTTTAATGTTTAATTTTACCATTAAAAATCAACATTGTTTGCCTTTTGTTATATAAGGGCATTAAATGGTGAACATACCTGCTCCAATTTTATCAAAATCCTGAAACAAGCAAACTCCTATATACCTAACAGTAAAATTGATGATAAAGTATCAACAGAACTCACAGGCTTAGATTTTTCAAAGCCATGTCAAAGATCGGGATGATAAAATGCCTTAAGACTGTTTCTCCATTATCATCTTTTTAAGATGAGATGAGAACTTGGTTTTAGTGTATTGAGTTTTCTGTGAGGGGATTTTGGTTGTGTCTTTGGTAATGGGGGAAGGGCCATGGAGACAGCCCTTTAAGGATCTATCTGAAAAGCTCCCCCTTTGCCTTTGTCAGACCCACCTCTGACCAGGGCCAAGCCAATCAGCACCCCTGCAAATTCATGTATTTAAGGGGGGTGCAGGGCATGCCTCGCTCTCTCTCTGGCACCAGCCCTGACCAGAGCGGCCCCAGGTGCGGGTGGCGCGGCCCTGGCATACCCGGCTGGGCTTGGCCAGCCCTGACTGCAACTTAAGCTTAAGCCCTGCTGCAGCTTCATCCTGAAAAAAAGAAAGAGCCGGGATGTCCAGAACCATCAGAAGAGACCTGCAGCGGAGAAAAGGAGTGGGGCCTGAGGAGAACAACTTTGAAGAACACAAAGGTTGGTCTGAAGGAAAGAAAGGAGAGGGAGAAGGAGGAGGATGCAGAACCCAGGTTTCCCCTT
>NW_010201171.1:49052-54185 GCF_000695765.1 Mesitornis unicolor
TTTTTTTTTTCCCCCCTATGGAAAGGGGGCCCCGTGGAAGCAGAGAGAGAGGCTGGACTGAGTCTTTCCTACTCCTGAGAAGCACATGTGAAAACTGACTGCAACACCCACTGCTATCCCCCTGCGCCTCAAGGCAAAGGGGTAGGGGGAAGGTGAATAAACCAGGAACAAAAGCAGAGCCGGGAAAAAGGGAGGGGTGGGGGGAAGGTGTTTTGACTTCAAGATCTGGTTGTATCTCCCATTGTTCTACTCTGGTTGGTAACAAATTAAAATAGTTTTGGTTTTTTATTCCTTATGATGAGTCTGTCTTTTGCCTGTGACCTGTTTAAGCGGTGAGAAGCCCTCCCAGTCCTTATTTTGACTAGCCCTTTTTGGGGCATTGTGGTGCTCAGTTATGCACTGGGCCTAAACCACGACATTTAGGAAGACTCTTTTTACTAAGAAAGATCCAACTGCCTCTGTAAAACCAAATTTAATCAAAATTATGGCTAAAGTACAATTAAACATTGTAAACTTTGAGTTATTGATGAGCCAGAAAGAAGGAATTTTTGTTCTTACTGGTTGAGGATTGTTTTTCCAATATTAAACTGCTTTTGATGTTTGTCTGGTCTCAATAAATCTTTATCTTATTAAGACAAAACTCAACTGAAATTGTTATATGACAGACTAATTTTCAGAATAAAAGAGCTCACTTTGAATTTAATATCTTGTATCTATTCTAAATATCAAACCTAATTTTATTTAATTCACCTCAACAGTATCTTTATTTTCTGAAAAGGCTGAATAAACTTCTGTATAGTCTATAATATATGTTGTATGTTATTAAACTATGTATTCTATAGAAATCCTAGAAATATATTGTATGAATAATATGTCATTTCCAGACACACTTACACCTTTCTTAACACAGAGCTGCATTTCAAGAAAAAGAAGTTAAGAGAGAAAAATATTTCTTTATAGGAAAAACAAGATAAAACCTCCAATGCCTACAGCATTATAATGCATAGCACCATATGTATTTTTATGCATCTTTAATATATATGATATATATGTATATTTTGTATATGTGCACTTACATATATGTGTGTATGCACATATATAGACATATATACTTTTATACATGCACATACATATAAACACATATATATCACATCTGTATACAAAACCATATATACTTATATAGGTGTCTTGATATATGTGCACGTGCAGTTTACTGAAATGGTTTTACCAAATCAGAAAAAGCCATATGAAAAAAGTGACAGAAATAGGAACTTCAAGTAATGGTAACAAAAAATATTTAAGTACAATATTTAAACATTCCAGCAGAGTGAAAGACCGAAAAGACTGCAGAAGGAACAAAAATGGAAGATAACTGAAAAAAAATAGTATAGCGTAATACAAGATATTAAATCTAAATAGCAATCAATTCTTCCCTTTTCTTGCAATGCCAACACAAGTAGCTACTAAATATAAACAAAGAATCAGATTTAAAATTAATAAAAGAAATATTTAAAAAAAACAACCAAACACACAAATAGCCAGTAATAACCCTTGTTTTACATATTGCTTAGATTGAGTAACTGGCCAAATAAATTAAAAATAAGAAAAGATTAAGAATATATATGGTTAGAATAAGCACAGTTATGGTATATAAACCATCAGGCAAGATTCATGTATGGGTTTAGAAAACATATGCTATGTGAAAACTCTTCTATAATAGGTTATTACATTTGATAATTCTGATTTTCAAAAGTAGTTTGAAAGATGTACATTTATTCAGAAATATAAAAAAACCCACATTCAGTTACATGGAGTTAATTTTAATGGTAAGGATGCTAACACTGTAGTATAGTAACTAGTAATAAATTGACCAAATATGACCACAAGAATATCTACACAAAGATGATTAAATGAGACAAACACTGTTCTACCAGCAGAGCATAAAAGATAAAGCAACTAACCTGTTCATATTATTGCAAGATATGGGATGTAAGCATTTTCCTACTTTTATTCTGAGTTTGAAAACAGACATATGAGAAGAAATCCATCTATTTTTTAGAAGACATATGAGCTGGATATAATTATCTGGTGAAATACCTTGAGACTGCAAATTAACTTCAACACCATTGTTTCTCAGCTTCAGCTTTTACCTAGGAGACTAATAACTAAATGTTATCAGGGAAATAGGGTTATTATGCTTCCCTATTTCTTTAGAGCCATACCTAAGCTCTGATATAGCATAGAGCCACTAGTAGCCCTGTTAGGTTCTGTGATTTGCTTAGAGTTTCCATTTTCCTAATAACTGAATCTGGATCCTGTGCGACTGAGGAGTGGCATAGTCACATACACAATCCATCAAGCTGCAGACACCCTCAAGATTTATCCAAGCATGGTTTGCTGTTTGCACTGTGATCAAAAGAAGAGCACACCAAAGCCCAATTAAAGCACACAACAATTAACTGGAAGCCTTTAGAAATAAAACTTAAAAAATAAATCATCTGAAGTTGGAAGAAACACTGAGTGTAGCAGCTGTTACAATCTACATTATTATTACACCCCTTAGCACTGAGAGTTTATCAAGATGGCAATGAGATACATAAGATTTACTACTTGGCTTCAATAAACATTTTAAAGATCCAAGTAGTTAAGAATGGGACATTTTCACATCTACCAGCATGTACATGAATTGAGGAAAATATCCCATTACATATAATACTTTGAAGTTCTTTAAAATAGTGTGTTTTGGTTACTGAAAATGTAATTTGTTTTTGCTGCACTTTTTTTCAGAAATATTACAGATGCTTCTATTTGAATGGAATCTGATTCCATAAACCTTTTAAAATACCGTATGACTTGGACAAGGCTTTCTGGGCCCCTGATATGTGTCTGAGCAACTTTTGTGTGTGTGTGCGTGTGTGTGTGTGTGTGTGCGCAAATGGTTAGAGAAGGTCAGCCAGTCTACACAGGAACCTGTACAACAATTAAATAGTTCCAGAGATGCTCAGGTTACAGCTATTGAAAAGTTACTCAGAATGAAAAATGAATCTTTCCCTGTTTACATCATCCAGCACTAAAACCTCATGCTTAATCCTCATGCCCATCTTCCTAGAATGCAGGAAATATTTCTTACACCAAGAGCAGTCAATAGCCTTCACAGAAAGTGACAGTCACAATTATTGCCCTCCTCTATAATTTCTAAATATTTTATTACAGGTTCAGAACCAAAATATAGTAGTTATAAGGATCTTTAATATTCCTACACTAGGTACATTAATATGTTTTAGGGTCCTTCTTCCTTCCTTTTCCTTTGCTAACTTGCATCATAATATGCTTCCCTCAATATTTAAGTTCTAACAGAACCACAGGTGATATCTGCTTCTTATCCCATGCTACGTTTTACTGAGGAAGAACTGAAACATCAATAATGTAGACCAACTGTTGAAAAAATTTTAGTAAACATGGGCTATTAATGCCAAACATTTTCAAACCTTTCCATGAACATTTTCCATTTGTAAAAATATGTATAAATAGAAGTTAGAGTCATACCAAAGCCTGAAGAATTATTTCTTATTTACACAAATATCCATGTACACTAAATGAAATAATCTCCACAGTCTTGAGAAAGAAAACCAGACTGAAAGTCAAAAAACCAAACCAAACGAAACCAAAAATCTTGCAAAGCAGTTACTACAGTTACACATCCATATTTAATGTCTGCCCATGTAATTCTGTTCTTCAGAAAGAATCACTTTATGTTAATTAATTTGACTTTCTGTGGCTGCAAAGGGAACATTTCTTCTCATACCAGCTCTGAACCCAGCAGGTCTATAGAACTTCAGTGGACCGTGGTTTTTAGTTTGATTAAACTTTTAAGCCCATACTGCGTGGTGCTCACTAACGATAAGAACTTGCAAAATGTATATGCATGTAAAATGAAAGTAATGTGATTTGTTTGGAGGCAAACCAGCTTTCAAATGTAAAATGATGAAAGAGCAGTTTTACTCCTTGAAAATATCCTACTTGCTTTTTTTAAATGTACATAAACATACTTAAATCAATTGCTAAAATGCTCAAAAATGTATAATTATGTTGTTCAGAGTGTTAAGCAATTATTGGCAGTTTCAAGGCTTTGCTACTATAACATGCCTAAGGCAAATACTCTCTGCATTTGTGAATACTGGAAAGAGTAAGTCATAATTCTATAATCTGAACACAAACATCTTTCAAGCTGCTTGTATTCTGGGGGTTTTACTAGCAGTAACACATATTTCATTTGGAGACTGCTGATTTTATTTGCCTCCCTCCAATTTCATAGTTTGTACAGTATTTCTACCTGTAAACATCCATACACACAGTACTTTCTAAATTAATAAAGGTTACCAAGAAATGAAGAATGTCAAGGACACTGCATTCAGTGATGCAACTGCAATGGAGACTTAATCTTGTCCTTCAGAAGTGAACATGATACAAACCATACTTTTGACTACATCGAGCAGAAAATCACAAGGAGAACAGTGAATATTTCTATACCATTAGAGCAATTTAAATTTATCAAACAGAAGTAGCATTAGACAAATTCATCCATTTAAATGCTATCCCAAGAACAAATAAATCTTTGAGCTCCAGTGAAGAGTTTGCTGCATTAAACTCTTTGAGAAGAAGACAGTACTGTTCTTCTATCTGGTAAATTAGCTCTTAAAGATGCTCCCTCTTAGCCCCAGTCTTCAGGACATCCTGTATGGAACATCCATTTTGCTTATAGCTTAGAATTGAAACCAAGCATTTTTAATTTTGTCTTTCTTGAAGAACTAATATTCAATATTAACAACTGATTGACAAGGAAGAAGGGATGGAAGGCTGAAAGGAAGGAGAGAACAAACAAACTCAACAGCATGAACAACTTAACTTCTCCTTTCTTCTATCAGTGGACATCCTTTACCCCAGACACAAAGAAGCCCAGGAAAGGAAATCGACAGCAACGGGGGGAATCCACAATGCTTAAAACTGAGAGCCACTGTCAAGCCAGCATGCCTCATGTGACTTAGATTGGTAAAGAGTAGTTACGATTGAAAGATTCATCTCTGGTAAGCCAAGGGTCAGATATCATAGAATCACAGAATCGCTCGGTTGGAA
>NW_010201172.1:0-736 GCF_000695765.1 Mesitornis unicolor
TCTGATTGTATTAGGTGCTTAATTCACACTGAGATGCCCTTCTCCCCCTCATCTACAATGGAAGGATCATTTTGATAACACCCAGGCAACAGACACAGGGGATGAAGAGGAAGTTTATTCCTTTTTAGCTACTCTGATGCCTTCATGAAACACCAGAGGACTTTATTGTCAGTGTAGTCCTAGGTATCAAAACATATAATAAAACCATGTCATTGAAAAAAGCCTGAGGAATACTAGGTCAGTTTGTAGTGCAATGCCTCTGAGACTTCCCTGATGTTTGAAGTACCACATCACTATCCAAAAACGTCTGGTCTTCTAGCTGCTTCTTTATTGAACACAAATTGGGTAATTTCAACACCAGCTTCAAATTATGCCTTCGTTACTTTTCTCTTTGGGTCATTGTAACCAATAAATATAAAGTTAAAATAAGCTCCTCTCTTCAAAATAAAATAAAATATTTATTTTCAGTGTGACTTTGACTTTTATAATATTGAACAAAACGCATCACTGTATGTTATGTACAGTGTTATGTCACAACTCCTCAAGGCTGGAAAAGTATCAGGTGCTCAGGTGCTAAAGGATTAAAATGAGACAGGCATTATCATGTGTTTGTGAGCCGTGATAGGTATTACTGATCCTAATTACCAACCTTAGATGCAGACACTAAATTAGAAACGTGATATTCTGAAACTTAATTTTTCAGCTTAGTCAGTGTATCAGGGAAAAGAAATCCTTT
>NW_010201173.1:0-10243 GCF_000695765.1 Mesitornis unicolor
CACTCCCCTCGGTCGTGGCTCACGCCCTCGCGGGCTATGAGAACCGCACTACTGGAAGTTCCACACTCGCTTCGTCCCTAGGAGATGTCACAGTTGCCAAGACTCCGGGAAACCCACCCCAACCGAACGGAATCGCCTGATACTCACTCAGTCCTGAGTCTTCGTTCGGCTCTTCGTGCACAAAAATTACGGGGTCCTGCAGTTTCTTTTGCTTGCTTGTCGAATATCGGGGTCTGGAATTACAGATGCTGACAAGGGAGCTTCCCACTCCAAGGCTATCCGAAGATAGGGCACGTCTCCGGAGTGAGATTCCCATGCCAAGTTTACCTATATCTGAGTCACGGCACCAAAATTTGTTTTTATAGGTTGGGGTAATAAATCGCACCCGTCAATATAAATTGTTGATCATTAAAAGTTATTGAGCAAGTGGCAAGAAAGCAAAACAGCACTGGGCGACTGGGGAGTCGCAGCTCCGCCAACGGAGTGCATTTGGTTCCACATGATTCCCCTTTTTATCCCCCTTCAGTTCCCATAAACATGTCCTTGTGCAGCTGCGCCGTCTTGTTGCTTGGGGGTCTTTCTCTGCCTTCTGGTGGTTGCAGGGATGGAGTAAGAAGTCTTCTTCAGCACTTTTCGGTTATGACCTTCTTATCTACTCATGGCAATGTTTTCCTCTGCTACACAATACTCAGAGATTAAGCCTTAAAAGGTTTTCTCTGCTGACCTTACAGGATGTTTGCGATTAGTAACATGTTGCGTTGCAGTTCTGCTGAATTGCGGTTTCTCGGTTACACAATGTGGCATGATTTGATTAACAAATAATAATAAACTTTCTATTACACTGTTTCTGTATTTTTCCTGCCCTAGAAAGTGCTTCTATAGCCAAACAAAACTTTTGTCTTTGCCATTTTGTATTTCGCTATCTCGTCCATATTCGCCTTGAATTTTGGAGGGTTCTGGTAGGAACTGCCCCTCAAATGGAAACGGTCAAGCTCTTCTCCCACACCAAAGGCGCTAGAATTGAAGACTGAGGCTAGGTCTTCTCTTCTTTATTTAGTGAATTTGCAGCTCCAGAAAGCCTGGGGTTCTGGACTTATTTGTTTCCCTGGGTAGCCAACAATTGACATCAGTCTGTCTAACTACCTCCCCAGAGCTTGGTTTCAATATGGCAAACGTACTACTCCAACTCACCCCAGAAAGGGGCTCAGACTGAAAGCTGTTGCTGGATTTCTCCTTCCCTAGGAAGTGCTTCTGTAGCCAAACAAAGCTTTGGAGTCTGCGCTTCCGTGCTTCGCTACCTAGCCCATGTTCGCCCCCAATTTTCGTGGCTGCTGTTATGAGTTTTGTCTCAAATGGAAACAGTCAAGCTCTTCTCCCACACTAAAGATGCTAGGAATGAAGAAGATTGCTGGGTCTTCTCTTTTCTACTACGTGAATTTGAAGCCCCACAAAGCGTGGAGTTCTGGGCTTCTTTGCTTCCCTGGGAAGACAACGTTTGCCACCACGCTTTCTCTGGAGCTGCCCACAGCCTGCTTTAATATGGCAAACGTTCGACTCCAACTCACCCCAGAAAGGGGCTAGGACTGAAAGCTGTTTCTGGATTTCTCCTTCCCTGGGAAGTGCTTCTCTAGCCAAGGAAAGCTTCGGGCTGTGCCATTTTGTGTTTCTGTATCTCGTCCAATATCGCCTTTGATTTTCGTGGCTGCTGGTACGAGGTTCCTCTCAAATGGAAACGGTCAAGCACTTCTGCCACACCAAAGGCACTAGGACTGAAGGCTGTTGCTGGGTCTTATCTTTACTATGAAGTGCATTTGTAGCCCCACAAAGCCTGGGGTTTCGGGCTTCTTTGGAAGCCAATGTTTGCATTTCTCCCATCAAGCTTGACTGTTTCGATTTGAGAGTCGGCTCTGACCAGCAGCCACCATAATTCGAGGAGAACACAGATGAGCTAGCGAAGCAAGGAACAGCAGAGCCCAAGGCTTTGTTGGGCTACAGAAACACTTGGCAGCAAAGGAGAAATCCAGCAACAGCTTTCAGTCCTAGCCCCTTTCTGATGTGAGTTGGACTCGAACGTTTGGCATCTTGAAACCAGACTGTGGGCAGCTCCAGAGAAAGCCTGGTGGCAAACGTTGGCTTCCCAGGGAAGCAAAGAAGGCCAGAAACCCACGCTTTGTGGGGCTACAAAAGTGCTTCATAGAAAAGAGAAGACCCAGCAACAGTCTTCTGTCCTAGCATCTTTGGTGTGGGAGAAGAGCTTGACCATTTCCATATGAGAGATGGTTCTGAAAAGCAGCCAGCAAAATTGGAGTTGAACATGGATGAGATCACGGAGCATTGAACAGCAGAGCCCAAGGCTTTGTTTGGCTACAGAAGCACTTCCCAGAGAAAAAGTAATCCAGCAACAGCTTTCAGTCCTTGTCCCTTTCTGGTGTGATTTGGAGTCGAGGGTCTGCCTTCTTGAAAGCAGGCTGTGGGCAGCTCCAGAGAAGGCCTTTTGGCAAATGGCTTCATAGAGAAGCAAAGAAACCCAGAAGCCAAGGCTTTGTGGGACTACAAATGCGCTTCACAGAAAAGAGAAGACCCAGAAACAGCCTTCAGTCCTTGCAACTTTGGTGTAGAAGAAGAGCTTGACTGTTTCCATTTGAGAGACGGCTCCGACCAGCAGCCACCACAATTGGAGGCGAACATGGACGAGCTAGCAAAGCATGGAACAGCAGAGTCCAAGGCTTTGTTTGGCTACAGAAGCACTTGGCAGGAAAGGAGAAATCCAGCAACAGCTTTCAGTCCTATCCCCTTTCTGGTGTGAGTTGGAGTCTGACATTTGACACATTGAAACCAGGCTGTGGGCAGCTCCAGAGAAAGCGTGGTGGCAAACGTTGGCTTCCCAGGGAAGCAAAGAAGCCCAGAAACCCAGACTTTGTGGAACTAGAAAAGCGCTTCATAGAAAAGATAAGACCCAGCAACAGCCTTCATTCCTAGCATCTTTGGTGTGGGAGAAGAGCTTGACTGTTTCCTTTTGAGATACCTCTCCGATCAGCAGCCACCAAATTTGGAGTCGAACATGGACGAGCTAGCGAAGCATGGAACAGCAGAGCCCAAGGCTTTGTTTGGCTACAGAAGCACATCCCAGAGAAAGAGCAATCCAGTAAAAGCTTTCAGTCCTAGCCCATTTCTGGTGTGAGATGGAGTTGAACATTTGATATAATGAAAGCAGGCTGTGGGCACCTCTAGAGAGAGCCTGGTGGTAAACGTTGGCTTCCCAGGGAAGCAAAGAATCTCAGAACCCCAGGCTTTGTTTGGCTAGAAAAGCGCTTCATAGAAAAGACAAGACCCAGCAACAGCCTTCACTCCTAGCATCTTTGGTGTGGGAGAAGTGCTTTTCTGATTCCATTTGAGAGATGGCTCAGATCAGCAGCTACCAAAATTGGTGGCCAACATGGATGAGCTAGCGAAGCATGAAACAGCAGAGCCCAAGGCTTTGTTTGGCTTCAGAAGAACTTCCCAGAGAAAGAGTAATCCAGTAACAGCTTTCAGTCCTACCCCCTTTCTGGTGTGAGTTGGAGTTGAACATTAGCCATATTGAAACCAGGCTCTGGGCAGCTACAGAGAAAGCCTGTTGGCAAACATTGGCTTCCCAGGGAAGCAAAGAAGCCCAGAACCAAAACATTTCTGGGTCTTCAAATAGGCTTAATAGAGAAGACAAAAGCCAGCAACAGTCTTCAGTCCTAGCATCTTTGGTGTGGGAGAAGAGCTTGACCATTTCCGTTTGAGAGAAGACTCCTAGCAGCAGCCACGAAAATTGGAGACGAACATGGATGAGATAGTCAAACTCAGAACGGCACAGCCCAAGTCTTTATTTGGCTACAGAAGCACTTTTCATGGAAGGAGATACCCAGCAACAGCTTTCAGTCCTTGTCTCTTTCTGGTGTTATTTACATTCGAATATTTCCCATATTGAAACCAGACTCCAGGCAGCTTCAGAGAAAGCCTGGTGGCAAAAGTTGGCTTCCCAGGGAAGCAAAGAAGCCGAGAAACCCCAGGCTCTGTGGGGCTACAAATTCGCTTAATAGAAAAGACAATGGTCATCAACAGTCTTCAGTCCTAGCATCTTTGGTGTGGGAGAAGACCTTGACCATTTCCATTTGAGAGATGGCTCCTACCAGCACACACGAAAATTTGAGGCGAACGTGGTTGAGACAGCAAAGAAGGGAAGCGCAGAGACCAAAGCTTTGCTTGGCTACAGAAGCACTTGGCAGGAAAGGAGAAATCCAGCAAGAGCTTTCACTCCTAGCCCCTTTCTTGTGTGACTTAGAGTCGAATGTTTGCCATATTGAAACCTGGATCTGGACAGCTACAGAGAAAGCCTGGTGGCAAATGTTGACTTCCCAGGGAAGCAAAGAAGCCCAGAACCCCAGGCTCAGTGGGGCTACAAATTGGCTTAATAGAAAAGACAAGAGCCAGCAACAATCTTCAGTCCTAGCATCTTTGTTGTGGGAGAAGAGCTTGACCGTTTCCATTTGAGAGACTGCTCCTACCAGCAGCCACCAGAATTGGAGGCAAACATGGACGAGATAACCAAACACAGAATGGCACAGCCCAAAGCTTTGTTTGGCTACAGAAGCAGTTCGCATGGAAACAGAAATCCAGCAACAGCTTTCATTCCTAGCCCCTTTCTGGTGAGAGTTAGAGTCGAACATTTGCCATATAGAATGCAGGCTCTGGGCAGCTCCAGAGAAAGCCTGGTGGCAAACTTTGGCTTTCCAGGGAAGCAAAGAAGCCCAGAATCCAAGGCTTTATGAGTCTACAATTTGGCTTAATAGAAAAGACAAAAGCCAGCAACAGTCTTCAGTCCTAGCACCTCTGGTGTTGGAGAAGAGCTTGACCATTTCCATTTGCGAGACAGCTCCTACCAGCACACACAAAAATTGGAAGTGAATGTGGATGAGATAGCCAGACACAGAATGGCACAGAGCAAAGCTTTGTTTGGCTACAGAAGCCCTTTGCATGGAAGGAGAAATCCAGCAACAGCTTTCATTCATAGCTCCTTTCTGGTGTGCATTGGAGTTTAACGTTTGCCATATTGAAACCAGGCTCTGGGCAGCTCCAGAGAAAACCTGGTGGCAAACATTGGCTTCCCATGGAATCAAAGAAGCCCACAAGCCTAGGCTTTGTGGCGCTACAAATTGGCTTAACAGAAAAGACAAGAGCCAGACACAGTCTTCAGTCCTAGCATCTTTGGTGTGGGAGAAGAGCTTGACCGTTTCCATTTGAGAGATGGCTCCTACCGGTATGGCTCCGACCAGCAGCCACCAAAATTGGAGGCGAACGTGGACGAGAGAGCCATACACAGAATGACAGAGCCCAAAGCTTTGTTTGGCTATAGAAGTACTTTGAATGGAAGGAGAAATCCAGCAACAGCTTTCAGTCCTAGCCCCTTTCTGGTGTGAATTGGAGTTTAATGTTTGCCATATTGAAACCAGGCTCTGGGCATCTCCAGAGAAAGCCTGGTGGCAAACGCAGGCTTCCCGGGGAAGCAAAGAAGCCCAGAAACCCAGTCTTTGTGGGACTGCAAAAGCATTTAATCGAAAAGACAAGACCAAGCACCAGCCTTCAGTCGTACCATTTTTAGTGTGAGAGTAGAGCTTGACCGTTTCCATTTGTTATATGGCTTCTACCAGCAACCGGGAAATTTGGATGAGAACGTGAACTAGCTAGCAAAGCATGGAACTCCGCAGCCAAAAGCTTTGTTTGGCTACAGAAGCACTTCTTAGGGAAGGATAAATCCAGTAACAGCTTTCAGTCCTAAACCCTTTCTGGTGTCAGCTATTGAACATTAGCAATATATGTAGCAAAAACCCCTATATCTGCCAGAAAAGCCAGAAACGTTGAAAAAGTACTATTTTTAAGGTGCTAAAGTCGAAAAGCAGCAGATATCTCAAGAAACTCTTAAATTGCCACAAAATAATTAAAAGTGAGAATAACAGGCAGAAACGCCTAAAATGCTGAAAAGAAATTAAAAAAAGGAGAAAAACGGAAAACTCAGCAGTTATGCCTAGAAACACTTAAATTGCCTATATATGTAGCAAAAGCCCCAATATAAGCCAGAAAAGCCAAAAAAGCCAAAAAATTCCTTTTCTATGGTTCCAAAGTCGAAAAGCAGCACATAAGTCAAGAAACTCTTAAAATGCCAAAAAATGATGGAAAAGCGAAAATAATAGGCAGAAAAGATTGAAAAGCTGAAAAAGTTCAAAAAAAGGAGAGAAACAGAAAACTCAGCAGTTATGCCTAGAATCTCCAAAATTACCAATATGTGTAGCAAAAGCATCAATATAAGCCAGAAAAGCCAAAAAAGCTGAAAAAGTTCCTTTTTAAGGTGCTAAAGTCGAAAAGCAACAGATATGTCAAGAAACTCTTAAATTGCCACAAAATGATGGAAAAGCGAGAATAACCGGCTTAAATGACCAAAAACCCGAAAAAGTTCAAAAAAAGAAGTTAAACAGAAAACTCAGCACCTACGCCTAGAAACCCTTAAATTGCCAATATATGTAGGAAAAGCCATTATATAAGCCACAACAGCCGAAAAAGTTCTTTTTCTATGGTGCCAAAGTCGAAAAGCAGCAGACATGTCAAGAAACACTTAAATTGCCACAGAGTGATGAAAAGGAAGAATAATAGGCAGAAATGCCTAAAAAGATTGGAAAAGTGCCAAATATGAAGAAAAACACAAAACTCAGCACTTATGCCCAGAAACTCCTAAATTACTCATATATGTAGCTAAAGCCCCAATAACCGCCACAAGAGCCAGAAAAGCTTAAAAAGTTCCTTTTTTAAGGTGCTAAAGTCGAAAAAGAACGGATATGTTGAGAAACTCTTAAATTGCCACAAAATGATAGAAAAGCAAGAAAAACCAGCAGAAAAGCCAAAAAGCTGAATAAAATCAAAAAAAGAAGAAAAACAGAAAACTCAGCACTTACGGCTAGAAACCTTTAAATTGCAAATATATGTAGCAAAAACCATAATATAAGCCAGAAAAGCCGAAAAAGTTCTTTTTCTATGGTGCGAAAGTCAAAAAGCAGCTGATATGTCAAGAAACTCTTAAATATACTAAAAAGGATGGAAAAGCGAGAATAGGCTTTAAACGCCTGAAAAGTCGAAAAAGTTCATAATAAGGAGAAAAACACAAAACACAGCACTTACGGCTAGAAACCCTTAAATTGCCTTTATATGTAGCAAAAGCCACAATATAAGCCAGAAAAGCATAAAAATTTCTTTTTCTATGGTGCCAAAGTCGAAAAGCAGCAGATAAGTCATAAAAAAAAAAGGCTTTGGGAAGCTACAGAGAAAGCCTGGTGGCTACTTTGGATTCCCAGGGAAGCAAAGAAGCCAAGAACACCAGGATTTGTGGGTTTACAAAATCTTTTCATAGAAAAGGTAACACCTTGCAACAGAATTCAGTCCCATCATCATTGGAGTGGGAGTAGAGATTGACCATTTTCATTAGAGAGATGGCTCCTACCAGGAGCACAAAAATTTGAGGTGAACGTGGACGAGATACCCAAACACAGAATGGCACAAGCACAAAGCTTTGTTTGGCTACAGAAGCACTTCCCAGGAAAGGAGAAATCCAGCAACTGTTTTCACTCCCAGCTTGATTCTGGTCTGAACTGGAGTCAAACTTTTGTAATATTGAAACCAGGCTCTGGCCAGCTAAGAGAGAGCCTGGTGGCAATCGTTGGCTTCCCATGGAAACAAGGAATCCCAGAACTCCATACATTGTGGGTCTACAAATTAGATTCATAGAAAAGACAAGAGCCAGCAAGAATCTTCAGTCCTAGCATCTTTGGTGTGGGAGAAGAGCTTGACCGTTTCCATTTGAGAGACGGCTCTTACCACCAGCCACTAAGATTGGAGGTTAACGTGGACCAGATAGCAAAACACAGACCGGCACAGCCCAAATATTTGTTTTGCTACAGAAGAACTCTGTATGGAAGGAGAAATCTAGCAACAGCTTACATTCCTAGCCACTTTCTGGTGTGAGTTACAGTCAAACGTTTGCCATATCGAAACCAGGCTGTGGGCAGCTCCAGAGAAAGCCTGGTGGCAAATGTTGACTTCCCAGGGAAGCAAGGAACCATCGGACCAAAAGCTTTGTGGGGCAACAAATTTGCCTAATTGCAAAGACAAGAATCAGCAAGAGTCTTCCGTCCTAGAGTCTTAGGTGTGGGAGAAGAGCTTGAGCTTTTCCATTTGAGAGACGGCTCCTACTAGCAGCCACGAAAATTGGAGGCAAATGTGGACGAGATTGCCAAACATAGAATGGCACAACCCAAATCTCTGGCTACAGAAGCACTTCCGAGGGAATGAGAAATCCACCAACAGTTTTCACTCCTAGCCCTTTTTCGGTGTGAGCTAGAGTCGAAAGTTAGTCATTTTGAAACCAGGCTCTGGGCAGCTCCAGAGAAAGCGTGGTGGCAAACGTTGGCTTCCCAGGGAAGAAAGGAACCATCGTACCAAAAGCTTTGTGGGTTCTACAAATTGGCATAAGAGAAAAGAGAAGAGCCAGTAACAGTCTTCATTGCTAGCATCTTCGGTGTGGGAGAATAGCTTGACCATTTCCATTTGAGAGATGGCTCCTACCAGCAGCCACGAATATTGTAGGTGAATGTGGATGAGATAGCAAAACTCAGAATGGCACAGCTAAAGGCTGTTCTTAGATACAGAAGCACTTCACATGGAAGGAGATATCCAGCAACCATTTTCTGTCCTAGCCCCTTTTTGGTGTGAGTTAGAGTCAAACGTTTGCCATATTGAAACCAGGCTCTGGGCAGCTCCAGAGAAAGCCTGGTGGCAAATGTTGACTTCCCAGGGAAGCAAAGAAGCCTAAAACACAGTCTTTGTAGGGCTATATATTCTCTTAATAGAAAAGACAAAAACCAGCAACAGTCTTCAGTTCTAGCATCTTTGGTGTGGGAGAAGAGCTTGACTGTTTCCATTTCAGAGACGGCTCCTACCAGCAGCCACAAAAATTGGAGGAGAACGTGGACCAGATAGCCAAACACAGAACAGCACAGCTCAAGGATTATGTTAGTTACAGAAGCACTTCACATAGTAGGAGAAATCCAGCAAACATTTTCTGTCCTAGCCCCTTTCTCGTGTGACTTAAGAGTAGAACGTTTGCCATTTTGGAGCCATGCTCTAGGCAGCTACAGAAAAAGACTGGTGGCAAACTTTGGACTCCGAGACACCAAAATTGGAGGCGAACATGGACCAGCTATCAAAGCATGGAACAGCAGAGCCCATAGCTTTGTTTGGCTACAGAAACACTTGGCAGGGAAGGTAAAATCCAGCAACAGCTTTGAGTCCTAACTACTTTCTGGTGTGAGTTGGAGTCAAACGTTTGCCATATTGAAACCAGGCTGTAGGCAGCTCCTAAGAAAGCCTGGTGGAAGAAAATTGGCTTCCCAGGGAAGCAAAGAAGCCCAGAACCCCAGGCTTTGTGGGGCTACAAAAGAGCTTCATAGAAAAGAGAAGATCCAGCAACAGCCTTCACTCCTAGCATCTTTGGTGTGGGAGAAGAGCTTGCCCATTTCCATTTGACTGACGGCTCTGACCAGCAGCCACCATAACTTCAGGGGAACATGGACAAGCTCGCGGAGCATGGAACAGCAGAGCCCAAGGCTTTGTTTGGCTACAGAAGCACTTGGCAGGGAAGGAGAAATCCAGCAACAGCTATCAGTCCTAGCCATTTCTGGTGTGACTGGGAGTTGAACGTTTCCCATATTAAAGCAGGCTCTAGGCAGCTCCAGAGAAAGCCTGGTGGCAAACTTTGGCTTCCCAGTGAAGCAAAGAAGCCCAGAACTTCAGGCTTTGTGGGGCTACAAAAGCGCTTCATAAAAAAGATAAGACCCAACAACAGCTTTCAGTGCTAGCATCTTTGGTGTGGGAGACGACCTTGACCGTTTCCATTTCAGATACGACTCCTACCAGCAGCCTCCAAAACTGGAGTGGAACATGAACGAGGTAGCGGAACATGGAACAGCAGAGCCCAAGGCTTTGCTTGGCTACAGAAACACTTGGCAGGGAAGGTAAAATCCAGCAACAGCTTTGAGTCCTAGCCCCTTTCAGGTGTGAGGTGGAGTCGAACGTTTGCCATCTTGAAAGCAGGCTGTGGGCAGCTCCAGAGAAAGTCTGGTGGAAAAAAATTGGCTTCCAAGGGAAGCAAAGAAGCGCAGAACCCCAGGCT
>NW_010201174.1:0-415 GCF_000695765.1 Mesitornis unicolor
AGACACAGGGATGTTTACATTTTCTTTTTTGTTTAGCAGTTCATACATGGAGTTGAGAAATTTTCTGCTTCTCACAGTGCCCCATCAGCGAGTGGTCTGGGAGTGCACAACAATTTTGGAGGAGACTCAGTTATGACAGCTGACCCAAATCAGCAAAGCGATATCTCATACATGAGACGTGATGCTCAGCAATAGAAAAGCTGGGGGGAAGAAGAAAGAAAGGGAGATGTCAGAGTGATGTTTGTCTTGCCAAGTTATAGCTATGAGTGATGGAGCCCTGCTTTCCCAGGGATGATGCTAAACATCTGCCTCCCGATTGTAAGCAGAGAATGAATTCCTTGTTTTGTTTTGCTTGCACGCACAGAACTTTTGCTTTGTCTATTTACGTGTCTTTGACTCAATCTGAAAGTTTTCT
>NW_010201175.1:0-12269 GCF_000695765.1 Mesitornis unicolor
CTCCCCAGTCAGCTAGGACTGCTGATAAATGATTCGTGAACACTTCTGCCAGCTCCCTCAGGTCCCTGTGGTGGATCCCATCTGCCCCCATAGACTTGTGTATATCTAAGTGGTGTAGCAGGTCACTAACCATCTTCTCATGGATTATAGGGGCTTCACTGTGCTTCCCATCCCTGTCTTCCTGCTCAGGGGGCTGAGTACCCAGAGTACTACTGGTTTTCCTGCTAAAGACTAAGGCAAAGAAGTCATTAAGTACCTCAGCCTAATCATAAGATATAAGATAACCAAGAATTACAGACTTGTCCAATGCTTTCAGTTTTGTTCCTGAGATGTCCCCTGGGTTCAGACCTTGGCGCAGCAGTGTTTTGGCAGGGGAAAAGAGACAGGCTGGTGGCGGATGCTCTCTCAGTGCTCAGACTCAGTGCTGCTGCTGTGCGGTGTTGGAGGAAATGAGGGTTCACAGGGGAAGACGACCCCACTTGTAACTGCTTTTTAAATTTTAATATGCAATTATGGGGTGTGGGCATTTAAAAAGGTAAATCGGAGCTTACTGTCTTGAAGCTACACAGTGCTCTTGAACTCTGCAGCTAGTAATAGTCATGCAAGACTGGACTTCTCCATCCTTTGGACTTGTGGCTGTGGTCTCATTGGCTCTGTTGTTAGAAAATGCAGCCTTTTGACCAAGAAGGCTCATTAAAATATGTTTTTGTGGACCGTACCTTTATTTTTCTCTTGTAGAAGTAGAAAGTTGGTTTGAATGAAGTGCACAAACAGAGATTAGAGGAGTTCCTTTATTAAAGGGGAGAAGATGAGTTTTTCAGACCTTCTTGCAGTTGGCACTTAAATAAGAGGAAGGAGACAGAAAATGAAAGCTGAAGTCCTTACTGCCCTCTGGACTTAGCTTTTGACTCCTTCATCTTCTCAGCTCTCTCTCTTAGCTTCCTGGGCTTTCTGTGACTGATTTGCCATTGTGAGCTGCAGCTAGCAACATTTTTCCAATTGTGATACTAGCACAGCTATTGAAAAAACAGGGAGCTTTGGATTAAAGTGGTAGTTGTTAATAAACACTCAGGTACTGCCTGGGGAAGAGGGCTGTGGAGCAACACTGTATAGCAAGTGCTGTGCTTTGGCTTTCCCTCCAAAGAAAGTAAACTTGTAATTCTTGTGCCATGTACATATTCTCTGTTTTCATCTAACCTAGTTTGCTACAGATCTTCTCTTCTGCTTTATTCCCATTATAAAAACAACCCCAACAACAACCCAGTTCTTTAATTGCCAACCGGGAGCTGTCTGTGCAGTGTCCTTGCACATTTTGTAGTTACATGCTGTTACAAACACAGCAGTTGAATAAACCTGTGTGCTTTGCCTTTTCCTCTCTGTTTTATTTCTGTAAATACTTTTGCAATATGCACTTTATTACTCTGACAGAGCTAAGCTGTACACTGGCAGCAGTGAGGAAATTTCCAGTACTGTGGTGCTGGGGTACGAGCACAGGTTACCCCCTCGAACATTTTATTCCAGGAAAATGTATGCTGCTACAAAAAACTTTTTACTGTACTGTTGAGGAGTGCCAGCTCTGCTGCTGCTAATGGGGGCTTTGCAGCACAAGAGACCATTATTTCCAGCTTGCATCCTTCTGGGATGGAAAGGTGGTGGTTGTATCCTTTTCCATCAGTTCTTAGCACTTCCATGGGTGCATTTGTGTGGTCACTTCCAACTCGATCTTCCCACTTGGCTGTCATCCTACATGTTCTCCCTCTGGCTGAAGTAATCCCCTGCTGCAGCAGGAGCTGTTGACCACAAGGGAATGAAATGCACAAATCTCCTAATCCTAGGATGTTCAGGTCCTAATTTGAGCTAGTTTAGATCTGCTGAAGGGGTGAATAAAACTACGAGGAGGGCCTATAATTTGTCTTAACTCACCTATCTGAAGATTATTAGATTCTGGTTTAATGACATAATTGGGTATTGATCACAATTATTTACTCAATTTTGCAGCATTCTTCCTTGTATTTGTTCTGTAAAATACTCTAATTACTACAGTTATGTTTATGTTTGAAGGTACTCATTACTGAAGGATTTGGGGGCAGTCTGATGACAGGAGAAGTAATGGCATGAAATCATCCCCTTTACCCTTCCTTTACCCTCTGCATTTTTGAATGTTTTGAAATACCATTGAGGTGAAACTGTTTGAGACTTGCTTCTCTCCTTTGTCCTGCATTTTTTACACTTCCCTGAGCTTTATAGAAATGATTTATTTCTAAACTTCCTTATGCTGGTGCTGCTGGTGAGCGTGAAAGCTCAGCACTGTGGGTCCCTGAGTCAGCAGCAGGCTGCAGGATGTACCGCTGGTGCAAGGTGGGCCAAAAATCTGCATCATTGTGCTTAGAGATACAGTTGCAAAAGAAAGCTTGAAGATAGTTTCTTGCATTTTAACAAAACTAAAGTGCAAAATCCACAGCACTCATGCTTCACCTGCTTTCCCACAAAACAAATGTACTTGCACTTTCAGATCAATATGGACTCTGACTTATTCTAAACTCTTCTATTTCTAATGTCAAGCATGCTTGAGACCTAAGAGGGCATTCAAAAAGGGTGAAAAAAAGGAATTTGGGGTTGGTGGCAAGTTGAAAGGCAAAAGGGATGTATGCAAGGGGCAGCCGAGGCTATGGGAACAGAAAGGAAAATGGCAGCTTTGGAAAATGGACAGAAATGGTTGACAGCTTTGGTGACTGGTGCTGTCTTCCAGTTCTCAAGCAGCCAAGCGTCTTCAGCTCTAGTGCATTTATAAAAGCAGACAGCAGTGTAATCACTGTGTTTTTTGGAGAAGGGATAGTTTGTACTTTGGGAGAAGGGAAAAGAGGAGTCACCTCTGCAGTGGCAGAGACTGGGAAACATCACTTTAATGAGAAAACACAATTCAAGATTTCCAAAATCAAGTGCCTAAAATTAGGCTTCGAAGTCCTAATTTAAGAAAAGAGAAAGTGGCTGGTTTCCAGGCCTGACAGCACATTGCTTTGAGAAGCCAGCACGGTTATTTAGATGCCTATTTTGGGGATTTTTTTTGAACTCAAGTTCAGGCACTTAAACTTCACATTTAAATGGAAACTGGGATCTGTTGTTTCAGGGAGTTCTCAAGCAGCAGGGTGAAGGCTGGAGGGACCTGCTGAAAGGGAGCAGGCTCCCAGTGTTTGGAGCTTTCAGCCCAAAATGTTTTTTTGCTGCTATTTGGTTTACTTAAGGATGGCGTGCAACGGGGACAGGAGGGGAAACCTTTATGTTTTCATGCCTAGTCTTTGTACCTGGCCACTGAACTTCCTGCAAGAAGAAACTCAAGAAACAACATTAAAATGTGACTAAGAATTTTGAAATCACTTTTTGGCATAAACCCTCCAGAATGTGTTTTCTGTGGAAAGCATAGGAGAGAATTTCCTTTGAAGGGAAGGAGCTGATAAAATAGTCTGGTATCTAGTACCTTCCTTCGGGGAATGGTGATGTGTGTTAGAAAAGCAGGTTGTCACTGCTGGTAGCCAGCAGTATTTTTTAAATACTGCAAGAAAAGCACATCTCTGTGTGGCCTTTGGTCTGTATTTTTGGTTGCCTCACTGGGGCCATCTGTGCCCTGACCAAGCAGCAGGGCAGTGCTCGCATCTCTTGAACTTGTGGGTGGCTGCTGGGATTGTAGTGCATGGCCCAGCTCGTAGTGCTGTAAGTGGACCAAGGATGCAAAATGTGCTGTGGATGTCCAAAAAACCTCTCCCTATCTAAATTCAGAGGATTTTTTTGAAGTATTATTGTAATGATGGGGCTTAATCTTATTGGAGCAAGGTGTATGTTGTTTTTTTTTCCTGGGGGTGGAAAGGTGTTTAGACAGGAAGGAACGTTTTTTCGTCCATCCTACAACCACGTAGCTGCTTTCTCCAGGTTGATGAGACCTTCACTCTTCCATTTCTCCCAGTTTGTGAGTGGCAGCTCCCAGGGCCATGATGATCAGAGATGATCATCTCCCCTACAAGGACAGACTGAGAGCGTTGGCGTTGGTCAGCCTGGAGAAGAGAAGGCTCCAAGGAGACCTTATAACGGCCTTCTAGTACCTGAAGGGGGCTTACAAGAAAGATGAGGAGGTACTCCATCGGGGACTATAGTGATAGGATGAGGAGAAATGGCTTTAACTGAAAGAGGGTAGATTTAGACTACATATTAGGAGGAAATTCTTTACTGTGAGGATGGTGAGGCACTCGCACAGGTTGCCAAGGGAAGCTGTGAATGCCCTCTCCCTGGAGGTGTTCAAGGCCAGGTTGGACAGGGCTTTGGGCAACCTGGTCCAGTGGGAGGTGTCCCTGCCCATGGTGGAGTGCCTGGAACTAGTTCTTCTTTAAGGTTCCTTTCAACCCAAATCGTTCTGTGATTCTCCTTGATTTTTGTGTCCTGACATGAACTGGTGTCTCGCAGCCGTCTTGTGTGCAGATGGCTTCCTTCCAATGCTGTCGGCTCCAGTTCAAGTTTTCACAGTCCTCTGAACTCTGGCTTTTGGTAGGCTGGGTAGTCATCTGTCAATCGGTAGACTTCTGAATTCAATGGTATACATTTGGCTCGACTACAACATAGCACTTGGTTTTCTGAGTGGACACATTACAAACTTTGTTTTGTTAGTAGCCTTCATGCCTTTTTCGTTGGATTTCCAAACTCTACTCAGCATTCTAAAAATGATAGAGGAAGAGGGAATAGGAGCTGATTTCATGCAACTGAATGTAATTGATAAATTCAGGTATTTAAAATTGATCCTTTCTTATCTTCTGTTAATGAGAATGCAGTCATTTTGACCTTCAGGTGGCCTATTTGGGTGCACTACCTAAATCTTTGTGTGTACCAGGAGGGTGTGAAAAGCACAACACATTTTTTCAAACTGTATTGGACACTGGTTTGTGTCTATTAATGTCAATACCTGAAGACTCTGAGAAGTCTTCCACATGCCTGTGTGACTCTAGTATCTGTAAAAATAGTCTGCGTTTTGTTTTGTTTTATTTTATTTAAAACACCAGGTATGTGTTTTCCTGGATTAAATATTTAGATCTGAAGGAGTAAAGTGTCTTTCAGCTTGTAAGCCTGAGTGGTTCCAGACCCTGATCCAGCTTGGCCTGGTCTCCACGGCCCTTACTGCACTGGTAAAATTTAGTATCAGAGAGGATGGTTTCTTTCCTGTCCATTGTAGAAAGGCAGGCTAGGAAGAAATAAGTAGTATATCTAGAGGTACCTGTTTTAGTAAGCAGTATGTGACATAATTGGATCATTTTTTTCGTGACCACAACTACTGAATAGCATGCCTTGCTGTGGGATGTTTTAGGTAAGGGAACGTTGCTAGTGATCTGCTCGTGCATGTGGTCAGCTGCAGAATTTGCTTACTTGCAGTATTAGGAAACGCACAGATTACAGTGTTTCAAATGGCAACTGGTTTAATTTTTCTGGAAGTCGATGTTCCTCTGAATCGGGAAACTATTCTAATTAAAAAAGAACCCTTGTAGTTGGTGCCGTTGAAGCAGTGTTTAATGTTGTGTGGCTGTTGGCAGGAGACTTGATGCATTTTCACATGACCCTCTCTGGAACAAAAGCAGATTGTTTCCCTCTCTTTTTCTGTTACACAAATGAGTTCCTTTTGAAACAATTTCTTTTTCTGCAAATTCTGGAAATTGTCACCAGGACTAGTTCTTCCTTCACGGTGCCTTTTTACAATCTGCTGTCTGATAATGCTGGCACAAAAATCTGCTTTGGAGTAGCAGCCCAAAAAGTGCCGAGACCTCTGGAGAAAGCCCCCTCCTCTTGGGGAATGATTTTTTTTTTTTTTCAGTTTTATGGGAGGGTTGAACATGAAGTTTAATTTCTTGCTGTCTTTGTGATAGCAAGGCGGAGTTTGTTTCTGCTTTCTTAGTTGTTTCATTTACATATCTGTATTTTCAGTGTCCAGCAAACAACAGTGCATAGCAAGTCAGTTCTGAATTGAGCTTTTTTCCCTATATTTTTTGTGTAACAAACCTTTGTTTTTGAAACAAAGTCTCCCATCTGAAGTCTTCCTCAGCAGAGAGGGTAGTTGAAGTCAGGTGCAGATGCTGGGTTATTGGCTGACACGGTGCTGCGTAACTAAATCAGTCGGTACTGGATCAAAGGAGCAACAGACAAATTAAGTGGGGATTTCAAGCAGCAAAACGAATTATCCACTGGGGAGTGCTTTTCCTGGCAATATTTAATAGCTGACAGATTGTGGGGGGGGGAGGATAGGGAAAAAAATAGATTGCTCTGAATAACTTTCTTCTTGGAAATTATGTACTCATTTCTCACTGTCTTCCTGATGCTTCTGGTAGCACAGCATAGGTGTCTTGGTCAAATTCCTTTATTCCTAGGATACCAGTTTGCCAGTGCTCTGGCCATTCATGCCAGCACTCCCAGTTTGTGTGTCATAGCTGGTGAGGTGACGTAATCCCAAAAATGCACCTCCTTGTGAAATATGTATTTACTGGGGCTGGGCTTCTTCAGTCGAAAATTAAACCTGGAATGAATCAGGACTGCAAAAGACTTTAAACACTTCTGGTTATTTTAATCAAGCTCTTCTGTTTGTGCCTGGCGACCAGATTCCAAGGAAGTTTCTGTGCCTTTGTGTGGTCCAAAGCAGCACAAAGATTTGATGTATGTGGAGGGGAGAGTTCTCTTCTGTGCCTGTCCCCGAGAGCCCTGCAAGAAATGATGGGTTGGGGGTGCAGCCAGAAATCTCCAGAAATTCTTGATCTCCTGCCAGGAGCCCTGTGGTAGAAGGGATGCAGACTTAACTAGAAAACCAGGTGATGTAAATTCATGTAGCCAAGCTCCTTGTATTTTCCTGGTCCCATGGGATGTCAAAGCCCCTGTGTGGGGGCCAGGCAACTTCCAGTCCCACTTCAGACTGGGAAGAGGACATCATTTGCATCCTGCTTGACTTTTCTTGCTGGACTCGAAAGAAATGGATCTGTCAGTCCCAGATGACTAAAACCAGAGGACTGACTATTCATTTTACTTGCATAAATGAGAAATCCCCTAGAGGCAGGGTTTTCACCAGTGGAAGAGAGATGGTTTTTAGCTAGAGCTGAAAAAAATAGAGATGAACTTTTTGTTGTTAGCAACTAGGTGTAAACTTGTGTAATCATGTTGGTTTGCACTGTGGGTATGTCAGCAGCTTATGCATTGCTTACATTTCCCTCTAACGAAAAATTACTGCAAATATTTGTACTTTGAGGGGGGGAAGAAACATCAACAAGTGAAAACTAACCTATTAAAAATTGATAAAATTATTTTAGTGAAAGTTCAGTACAGTTCTGCATAGAAAAGAGGAAATTAGAAGGTGTGAGGAAGTTTTATTTTGTTTGGGTTTTTTTAATCAAGAAGAAAATAAGTTCCTCTTCTCATGTGCAGTTGTCCCTGCTCGTGAAGTGTCACTGCTGCTTTCCTGCATTAGCCCTTGGGACGTGCAGCAGCTTAAGTACCTCAGAGTATGTACCAGGTGCTACCAACAAATATTGGCCGTGTGAGGAGTTGACAGAGGACATCATCCTTCTGTACTGGTGTTGGATGAGTTTTATCTGGTAACATCTTGCCGTTAAGCAGTTTGTGGCACTGGAGATGCTCATGCCGCAAATTGCTATGTTTCCTCCCTTGCCTCTGCAGCCCTCTCTGCCCTTTGGTGACCATTGATCTCTTGGTTTTATGGGCTGTTAATCAGAGCTGTAATCAGTCACCTATCCACAAAAGCGATAGCAGAGCCAGTTTTCATGTTTTTTCCTTCCCCTCCTCCTCCCCATCTAACGTTGCCAGCTATTCAAGCCTCTTTGTTAAAAGAGCTTCATGGTATTTATTTGAGAATTTCAATGTTTCTGGGTTTCTCAAGGTCCAATCCTCCACCTCCTCCTCCTCCTACTTGCAGAGGGATCTTGCAAGATGTCATCCTATATTTGCACTTAGAAAACACAGAAGTAAAAAGAACTTCAACTTAATTTTAACTCATTATTTTAAGCTTGTGTATCTAGATTCATGATTAAATACTTCAGTGGGAAATACTGAGCTCTCTGAAACTAGAATAAGCTTTAGGTACTTTATAAATGCTGCTAATGTTCAGTATGTCTGCTGCAATTTTGGCATATTAGTGGGTTTTTTGTTAATCTTAACAGATGGTATTTGGGTGATTAAACTATTTCCATGAGCTGAAGAACTAACTTTCTCCTCTTCTTTCTGTTTCACCAGTTTGTAGAATGGAAATTCTGGATAAAACAATCAACAGCTACTTCGATGTTTGGCTTGGACCTAGAGGTAAGACTTGTCAAAAAATAAATACACAAATAAAACTGATATTAATGTGCAGATAACAGAGCATAAGAAACAGCTTCCCTGACTGCTTGCTTTAGTATCTGCAAAGCATCAAAATGTGTAATTCTTTAACAAATAAAAAAAAATCTATTCGATCTATTCAATGCTTCTGGTCTTTTGACCTGAAATGCTGCCTCACAATGAGGGCTTCCAGCGAGGGTAGGGATGTTCCACCTGGTCCTGGCCAGGAGGGATTAAATGTCAGCATCCCATACAGAGTGTGCAGAATGATGCTACTCAGTGGCACGTGCCTTCTTTCTCTGATGGCTTGAGTAGTGAATTTCCTACCTCTTTCTTTGTCCCAGTGAAACTCCCAGTGGTGATGCCACTTGGCCAAAGTCCACAGGAGATGAAATAAGCCTCTGATCCTTCAAAGTGTGTTTTCCATTTGCTTTTAGTAGTTTGGTGCACTTCTTGACCCCCTTTTCATACTAAGAAATATCCATTAGTCTGGATGTTCTGATATAAATTATTGCATGTGCTGGCATATGATCTATATTTGCCATGTCTTAGAAATAGCAAACCATAAAGCTGGCAAATCCAAACAATTCCCTGACTTTGTTAACTCCTTCACATCCTGCATTTTAAGGCCTCATTTCTTACGTTTAGGATCCATATTTGACTCCTTTAAAATTAAGTCAGGACTGTGAATGCAAGCAATGCTTGAATTGTTCATTTATGGTTTGGTAAACTTGGTTTCAGTCCTTTGGGCAGGGCTTCCATGAGAAGAGCAAAATACTGTGCTGCAGCTGGGTACAGATAGCACAGTTGTGGTTCAAAAGGCTCATGCACTTGTCCCAAGTGTTCACAGAATCACAGAATATTAGGAGTTGGAAGGGACTTCAAAAGATCATCCAGTCCAACCCCCCTGCCAGAGCAGGATCACCTAGACTAGATCACACAGGAACGTGTCCAGGTGGGTTTTGAATGTGTCCAGAGACGGAGACTCCACAACCTCTCTGGGCAGCCTGGTCCAGTGCTCTGTCACCCTCACAGTAAAGAAGTTTTTCCTCATGTTTACATGGAACCTCCAATGCTCCAGCTTGTACGCATTGCCCCTTGTCCTGTCATTTGTTCCCCTGAAATCCTCTTGTTTGGGGTGGTTTATGTGCTTTTCTTGACATGTTGTCAACCAGAGTGGTCAGTGGAACTGGACTGACTGCTTTGTGTTTCATTGCTCATACAAGGACTCCAAAATTTAATCCTCCTGAGTAGCACATACATAAGTCTAACTGGGTTAGAAAATAATTATCAGGATCATCCATTGATAACCATAAAGATACCTGCTTCACTCTTAGCTTTGCTGGCTCTGTGAAGGAAGTGCGATGTGTGCTACTGGGAAAGGTTGGGTTTAGAGAATAAGGGAGAGAGGGTTGTTGAAGCTTTTCTTTATAATCTAAGATCATCTGTGGAATTCAGGATGGATGATGATTCTCAATGGTAATGAGTATTTAAAATAATAGCAGTAATAATTTAGGAATATCTTTGCCTTAGGAAGAGTATTATTTTTGTTTTAACAACTGTGTAACTAAAATCTTGTTGTTTGTGAAAGTTTTTTGTAATGAGCAATGTGGCCCCTAATGAAAGGGCTTGCTGCTCTTCCTTCATCTTTCTCTAGTAATTTCAGAGAAGTGCTCTATTAGAAGCATTTTGAGTACATTCTGGATGCACTGAACTCTTCCCCTTACAAAATCTAAGTGTTTGTATGTTTTTGTTTATTTCAGACCCCAGAGTAAAAGGATGGCTTCTTCTGGAGAACTACACACCTACCTTTATCTTCTCAGCCTTGTACTTACTAATCGTATGGCTAGGACCAAAGTACATGCAGAATAAGCAGCCATTCTCATGCAGGGGTATTCTAGTTGTCTACAACCTTGGACTTACGCTGCTTTCTCTGTATATGTTTTATGAGGTAGGAGAAAAAGGGCTGGGTTGGGGTTATTTTGCACTATCAGTTTTAATTTTATTGGCTTATGTTGAAAATGTTCTCTGAGGAAAGTCCTCCTAAACCTGGGGGCACATCTGCAGAAATGTTGCAGCCTTTTTTCAATGTCACTTCTCAGGGGAGAAAGGCATGGTTGCAATGTTACCTCTACAGAAGGCATGACCCAAACCTGGCTGTAAACATCCGTGCTGACCTTGGTTAGCAAGGTTCAGATGGACCTTTCTTGCTCAATGCAAATGAAAGCCTGATCTTTCAGCATGAACCTGGCTGGTCCTTCAGTAACTCCTTGCCTAGAAGTCATGCTCTGCATCATTATGCTGGTGGGTTGTACCAAGTACTCTGTAGCAAAACCACGGCTTGATGTGGAGTGCAGAACATGTTTTGTTTAAATGTGTTTAATCTTTGCATCGATTTCTGTAAGCTTGCAGTAGCTTCTTTTGTGTCGTCTTAGTTTTGCTGAAACAATTGCATCAACGCTGTTGTGATTAATTTGTTTCTTGGAAGTTAAAATCTGAACATACAGATACCGAATTGGACTTTCTGTGGGCTTATTTTCTTTACTAACAAAACAAAGATGTAGGCAGCATAAGGTTTTTCAATTTCCAGAGGGCACTTCAGCTACTTTTACTCGAAATTGTGTATGGTTTTGATTAAAGTGAAAATGAAGAACTATGGCAGTGTAAATAAGAATGTGGTCAGAAAATGAGTGTGTGGCTTTAATGTACAGAATGCTCTGGCTTGCCTTTAACTGAAGGCATTTCTCCTTCCTGTAAGGAGAGATTTTATTTTCCACATGCGATTATAAGCTAGAGCTAAAACTACTAATCTCTCTCTCTGTGTTTTTTGGTTAGTTTGGGGGGTTTTTTGTATTTGCTTAGAAGTATATGCAAGTTGTAATTCTCCTTTGAGTTTGTAGTTAATTCTGTAGTGTTTTACAAGGTTAATTTTAGATAGTGGTTTAAATTTAAAGTCATTTCTCTTGTGTAGTCTAGTCAAAAATTACTGAGCTGTGTTATTAAGAACTTTGATACTTAATTCTTCGGGGTGAGCTGTTTTGGATTCAGTAGGTACTTGGAACAATTTGTATTCTTGATGTGCTTACATTTTTGACCTCACTGCCAAGATGTTGTAATCCAAAAAAATCGCTTGTTAATTTGTTTAATTTGTCTAAAAGAACTGTTACCGTGGACTTCATGGTCAATATCTGCATTATTTTATGCAGATATTATTTATAATTGTATAATAATGTATTGTTTTAACCCCCAATTATGTTATTGTGGATTTACAAGTGCAGACTTTTCTTCAATTGTACTAAGTATGCATAAAACTCTCAGGATAGCCAATCTTTTTTCCTTGATTACTTGGAATAACACTCATAGTTTCCATGTGAAAATTACTGTAACATTCTGCCATATTACAAAGCTTGCTGATAAATTTAAATAATAGAAGATATCTGAACTGTTGATCTTATGCATGCCCTTTTCTTGCTAACAATGAACTGGTTACCAAGAAGGACTATTTATTGCATGCTGAAGTCCTCATACTTGTAAACAGCTGAATAGCTTTTATATTATGAAGGAACGAGACAACTAAAATACATTGAATATTAAGGCTCCTGCTTCTTATATAGTGAAACACTTTACATCAAGAATATTGCTCTTAATGTAACATTATCTATATCGAAGTATTCACTGGTATTGTTGTAAATGTAACTTCTCTTTATAAACAAAGCTACAGTGTTAGAAAGACTATAAAGCTCATGATGGTTGCCACAGAATGTGCTTGACAGCACTTACAAGCTAGATGTGATGGCAAGTGATGTTCTGCAAGAAGGGACTGATCCTGTAAAAATGCTGCCGAGTAGAGAGCTGTGCTGACATAATGCTGTGCTGCTTGATGTTTGCAGGGAGAGAGCCCGAGGGCCAGGTGATAGGGAAAG
>NW_010201175.1:12300-22794 GCF_000695765.1 Mesitornis unicolor
CTCCAGGTACCTTCTCCAGCTGCAGTGCCTCTGCAGTTACCTGTGCCAGTGCAAAGCAGGCAATACCCTTGCTCAGATCATGTCACTCGTGGAAATTTGGCTTTAAAGGGTTAGCAGGGTGTCAGTAGCACTTTATAGTACATGTACTCTCCTTCAAGATAAAATGGTGAAGAGGAGCATTCAAAAAAGGAGATGTAACTCCTTGTTCTTTTCCTTGCTGTCACTTTGGGTTTCAGCTGGATTAAACTTTCTTCAGTTCTAGTTTGAGGAAAATCATAAACCACCACCACTTATGAACTTGTTTAGTAGCGTGTCTGAAAATAAGCTGCTTTAGTAGCTTGTGTACGATATACCTGAAACCCTGCTTTGGAGTTTTTCTTGAGTTATAGCTGTGGTGGTTGAGCTCATGATTCATAGCATCACAGCTCAGTTTACATATTATATGACCAAACAAGACATTAAAGAGTCATCCTCCCATCCAGGATGAGAAAGATGACCTACTTGGTTTTCTGACCTTTACATCTGAATGTTTGTATGCAATAACATGGGGGAAAAAAATTTTGCATTGTAGGATTTGTATAATTCTAGTTATTGTGCACTTTCACCATTTGGTCTACTGATGTAATATAATATAACCTTATTTTAAAATCGCTAGAAATCTTATACCTCTTATTTGGAATTCGTAAGGTAGTAGTTTCTGTGTGTACTTGCTATAAATTATTTATTTGGGCATTTAATGACCGGGCTGGGTTCTGGTACGAGCAGAACAGAGTGGTGGACTGTGTTTATCCCAAACAACATAAGAGGCAGGGCAGACTTAGGGGAGCAGGAGAGGTTTCTCCAGGCTGACCTGTCACTCCCATACTTAAGGACAAGGGGATGCTCATTAAGAGCAAATAACAAGGTTTTATTCTGTAAATCTGCGGTGCTTGGACTTTAAGGGGAAATATCGCTGCTGCCTTGGGCAGGGGCAGCAAGGGGTGGCCTCCTGGGTAGTGGAGAAGGTGCGTAGCAGGGCGGCTGGCAGAGGGGTTATAGGATGCGGGTTGAGTGCCTGCTGGCTGGCACGTCTGTATCCAAAGGAGCCACAGGAGTAGTTGGAGCAGCAGAAGGTCCCAAAGCCTTTATCTCTGTCCTGAGGTGATTGCGTTCATGTAAAGATAAAATTTTGTATCTCTGCAGGTGTTTGGTTTCTTTGATCAGACATGTGAACTCCTGCTTCTCTTCACTCTAATCTAGCTCTGTTTGGCAGCTCATAAACCCATCACGCCTTGACAACATGATGCAGTGCTGGGTCCTTTATCTGCCCCTCTCCAGTGAGTCTCAGGCTTTGGTTTTATCACCAGAAAACAAAATCCTCCCCAGTAAAGCCTCTTCTGCAGCCTGATCAGACTGTGTTAGTGTGCTGGTTTATTTTGGTAGCAGAGTTGATAAAAAAATCACATGCCACAAAATTTTAAAGAATTCAGTAATGGAATTACAAAATGAAAGCAGTATAAAAAAAGAAAATTTGATGCAGGGGAAGGAAAAACTAGTTGCTTGAGCACATAAGCAACTTCGAGCTGCAAGGTTTTCCCCTGAGCTGAGGGACATAACATTGACTTTCAGTACCATTTTAATTGGCTTATGAAGGAGCTGTCTCTTTTTGTGTCATTTAAAAATCACATACTCTGGTGAAAATGGCTCTAGTCAGCCTTTTCTGGACAGGTTGATTTCTCAAGAGAAGATATGCCTGTGGTTGAGCATCAGCAGTGCCATCAGCAAGCCTGGGCCCCTGCCAGCCTGGAAATGAAGGACTTCCTAGGGCCAGTGGGCAGGGAGAGGTTGCTTCAAGCCTGGGGTGTCTGAGGAGCCACCAGCCCATTGCTGAGCAAGTTGAGACCAGTACAGTAGCTGTAAGGAGGGGTTAGACACTCCGGCCATCCTGGAAGCAGACCACAACAAGCATGAGCAATGGCTTAAATGTACCAGCTGGCAATTTGTGACATCTGTTTATTGCTTTCTGGGTGCCCCGTAAGCAGCTCCCTGGTGCTGTACACCCAGCCCCATGCATCATAGCCATTTAGGGACCATTCATGGTCAGGTCTCAGAGTGGCCCCTTGGTTTTGTTTTCTGAAGCCTTCCAGCATGTGCTGAAAGTATGTGGGTGCAAGAAATGGTGGTGTCAGGCAAAGAAGCACTTGGCTAACTCGGGAAAAGGATTATCTGTGTTGTATGTGGCACTGAGCAAGGTTTGTGGGCAGTAGCAGCTTTTCACCATTTAGTTCCTTCTGGAAAGGGAGAGATTAAATTATTTTTGCAACTATGCTAATGATTTATATGATAAAACATGTTACCAATTCCTACAAATGTGGCTTTGCATTTAAACCCCTGTGGCTGTGGGAGTATTACAGCTCCTAGCACATTATGATACACTCTTCTGGAAACAAGGGGGTACTTGGGTTTAGCTGGAGCTGCCTGTAGCCACACTGATGTTCTTGCCCTTCAGAGAGGTGAGATCCATCCAGACAGCTTTGGTCTCATTAGGCTTTAGGTGGTGAACCTGTATCACTTGCAGGTAAAGCTCTTTGGGTGTCACTATGCTGGCTTTTACTTGGGAGAAGTTTAATGGCCACATCGTTAGTGACAGATGCTATTTGGATTAATTACAATATAAACATTGTGATTATCGCTCTATTCCTAACACTTCTGTGATCTACAGGAACTGTATGAAAACATCTGTAGGCTCTTAACAACACGATCCCAGCACAATGAGGTCTTCTGTCCGAGGGACCAGCAGGCACTCACAGAGCCGCCCAGGCTTTCCCTTGGTGCCCCCGGAGCAGTGTGGAGCAGGGCTTGCTCTGGGACAGAGCTGGTCCTTCAGCAGGGGACAGCTTTTAAACTGGTGTGCTTTGCATAGGCATGCCTGCCTGAAGGCTGGAGAGGAGTGGAGTCCTCCTTTGCTGCTCACAAAGAGAAATTGCTTGGGTCTGCTGGTGCTGCACATGGCTGGCCTGCTCTCCCTGTGGCAAGGTGGTGTTGATGTATCTCTGATACACGAGATAATTCCAGGTCATATGTTATGATATAACTAGACATCTTTTTTTTTTCCTTTTTTTTTTTTTTCTTCCTAAATAGGGGCAATAATTCTATCTCAGAAAGTCAAAAATAATGACCTAGGCTGACTGGGTATTTTAAAAGCTAGTTTACAGGGAAAATGAGGCATGAAAGAAATACCATTAGGAAGAGGTAGATCATTTAAGTGATAATCTTTATTGTACCTTTTAGAATTAGCTTACCATTCACAGCTCTAAGCAGCATTAAATTTTACCAGTTACTGTAGTCCTTTAATCAAGTCGTGATTTTGAATTACTTACAATACAAAGATTTTTTCCACCATGGCTATGCAAAGTTGGGTTTTTTTTTAATTCTGCATGAGCCTGGATAAGGCCAAAACCAGACAATTTGCTTGTGCAGGGTATCTGTCTCTGCCTTTCTTTGGGATACCTAACGGTACTTTTTTTCACTTGAGAATTGACTAAATTTGTTGCTCCTCTCCTCATGCTATTCACAAGAGGAAAAAATTTTTATAGACAACATCTAGCAATCCCTTCTGTTGCAATAGTCATCCCTGTCATCCGCTTGTGACTAATAGCTGTTTGTTACACTTAAAAGTAGTTCTGTCATGTTGGAGATGTTATTTGTTATGCCAGGAAGTCAGGCAGGTAACAGCATATCCTGCAGAGGAAGTCACTTGTATTGGGAAGGATGTAATGTACTCGGGATGAGTGAGATTGATTTTAAAAGATCTTGAAGAATAGCAATGCAGTAAAACATCAGTTGTTAGCTGTTAAGGACAGCAAAGCTGAAGATTTGCTCTGTTAAACAGTTGAGGAAATTGTAGTCAGATTTCTGTGTATAAAATTTCTTAAAAATATGACTTTTTTTCTTTCCAAATATAATCAGAAGAAAAATGTATTTACTTTACTTTGGTCATTCACTTTCTCCAACAATAAGATCATCAGCCAAAAAGGAAAGAATTTTTTAAGAATCTGTCTGGAGTATGCCTGCAAAACACACATGCTAAGTAGGATAAGTGGGGATAAGATGCTTCCTCCTATTTTTATTCTGATGTACCCCAATTGGAAGAACTTAATTCACTATCTGCTATGATTCAGTCACTGCTCAGGGCGTGAATTCAACCTAATGCTGCACTTGGGTGCCCATGAATTCCTTGACACCAAATGTCTCGGCAGAGCCGCTGTCAAGGTTGTGTATGCTATGAGATGCAGACTTCTCCCCAAGTGACACTTTATTTTTTGATCTTCTCAGCTGGTGACGGGAGTATGGGAAGGAGGATACAATTTCTTCTGTCAGGATACGCACAGTGGAGGAGAAGCTGATATGAAGGTAACATAATCAAGACTTATAGCTAATAATGTTTCAAATTGTCTACTGATGTGTAAGTGGAGAGCAGAACAGTATTGATTATGCAGATTTTGTTCAAACGATATGCTTTTTTCCTTCCTTTCACAATGCAATGGACAATGCATTGTTAAACATAATAGTTAATCTACAATATAGTCATGGTTGGTATTTTGGTGAGCGATTATGTGTAAATTTTGAAGTGTTTCCAGGTCAAAAAACAAAGACCTTGGTTTCAGACTGTATCCAGCCACTGTGTTGTGACACCCTTTCTATTCCTGAGATGTGGTGGTGATTTCTTCTAGTCACTGTTCAGACCTTTCCTTTACAGAGAGCACTGAGGAACCAACTCTGATTAAATATTACCTTGTTTCTCCCAGGACACCCCAGGTGCACAGCAACAGCCTCATAAAACTGTCTTTGTCATCCTGTTTTCAGCTGTAGCTGTGGGTTTGTACCTGGATCTCCTATGAAGAGGCTTGAGGCTGAAGGATTACAGATGTTCTCAGCAGAGTCTTCAGTCCAAGTAGTGCAGGACAGAATCTGGATTTTAATTACTTCAATAGCAAAAGGATTGAAAGCCCCCCACAGCGTGCAATGCTTCTAAAACTTGTTGCCTCCTTTCTAGATCATACGTGTCCTCTGGTGGTACTATTTCTCCAAACTTATTGAGTTCATGGATACCTTCTTCTTCATTTTGCGGAAAAATAATCATCAGATCACTGTTCTACATGTCTACCACCATGCAACGATGCTGAACATTTGGTGGTTTGTTATGAACTGGGTGCCTTGTGGTCACTGTAAGTACCGGCTTATGGTGGGGAACACTTGCAACAAGGGCCTCATTATGGGTTTCTTTTGACCAAACTAAACATCTCTGGTACCTTCAGCTGCAGGATTTGTTCTGTCCCATATTAAGCTGCTTTGCTGAATTGCAGCTACTGCAGATAGTTGCAGATGTTAAGCTGCTTGCAAAGCCTCTAGAAAAGGCATGCCCAGGTCATTTGCAAAGTTTGCATGGCAGTGTGACATTCATCAGATTTGATACCTGTCAACCTTGTTTTCTGGTTTTTTTTGTGGTGGTGGTTGCAGACCCTCTAATGAAACAGTACTTTTTCCAAGTCAGGACCAGAGGCTTGTTTGAGCTGCAAGATGGTTAATAGTGACTCTTGTCCTTGTATCCGTCAAGTTCACTTGAGATGTGACTTTCTTAATTTAATCTCATTATACCAGTAGCCATAACAACTGGTTTCAATTAAAATCTTGTCCCCTGAGTGCTAATTAACTGGCTGAATACATGAAAGTGAAAGATTACCATGTCTCTCTTGTCTAAATCCTGCTGACCTCTGGCTATCTTGCTTTGATTCTTTTAATTTCATTGCTGTTAACAGGCATCTAGTTTCCAAACTGCATTAGGGTGGCTTAGTTGTAGTTCAGATGTGCAGCTTATAGATACTGGCTTTGTTGGACACTCATCCCTTTCAGATCCAGTGGATATGAACTACCAGGAGTGCAGACCAAGAGGCTGGGTTGCTCAGGAGTCTGCTTTCTGAGCCAAACAACATAGAAACTCATGTTTGTTTCGTGTTGTCAGCACAACAGCGGGTAACGCTGAACTTACAAAAAGTGTTCATCTGGAACCACGTTCTTCTCTTGGGAAGTCAGTCCCTGTTTATACAACAGTCAAAAGTGCAGATACGTGGAGTCTATCTTGTGTTTGTGTGGTCTTGGAAATAGTTTTTGTGCTATTTCTAGTGATGTCTGGTATTGATGGTTTATGTGGTCTGGTATTGAGCTGGAAGTTTCCTTAATGACTGAAAGAAAGACAAATAAAGCAGCTAACTTGCAATTTCTGAAGATATCTGTTGCTTTTGTTATAAATGACAAAATAGGCTTCTGCCTGGAAGGAAGTGAAATAAGCCTAAAATTAGATGGGTGAAGCTATAGATTGTTGGGCATGTTAATGTGCCTTTTTATCAGCATCCTCAGTTCTCAAGAAGCCAAAATGCAGATGTGAAAAAGAATAAATCAAGGAAACAAAACCAGAAGGCTGGTGTGAACTGTACAGCTGCAGCACAGCGCAGCCACTCTGCTGGCTGAGCAGCTGAGCAGAAAAGAAACGGGCGGGGAGGCAGGGAATAAAATCTCTTGCCTTTCTTACAAAATCATAATGTTTTAAATAGTAACATTTTGAACTTGTTATTTTTGTAGCTTCCTTGAAACAGCATGTTCCTGATAATGCAGTGTACTTTCTTTTTGCTTTGCCCTTCTTTTTTTGTGTTTTGTTTTGTTGGGTTTTTTTTTAGCTTACTTTGGTGCCACACTGAACAGCTTTATCCACGTCCTCATGTACTCCTACTACGGGTTGTCTGCTGTTCCAGCAATGCGTCCTTATCTGTGGTGGAAGAAGTACATCACACAGGGGCAGCTGGTGAGTGATTTGCTCTTCAGTGCTTCAGCAGGCTCTTGTCTTAGCAATGAGGTCCTCTTGTCTTTACTGAGTTAGCAAATTTTGGCGGGGGTTGAAGAAGGGAGAATGAAGACTAGTACTTTCTACACTTTAAGTGCCTAAATCACCTTAGAAATCCAGCTTCTGCACCTTCATTTGCTCTTTTCAGGATGGTGGGGAGCTGAGGACTGGTGATGTACACAAATCAGTGCTGAGATCCGTGGGTCCTTTCTCCACCCCCCATGTTGTGTAGCCAGGTGTATGTGGGAGTCGCAGCACTGGGTTTGCTGCGACTCGCTAGCCAGGGAGGAGGGAGAAGCTTTTCTCCCAAGCCTGCTTGAGCTGACGCATTCTTTTCTGTGCTTGGTTGCTCAGGCTGATGCTGAGATGACAGACAGAAACCAAGTGCAAGGCAGCCCGCAGCTAACAAGGCCCATCATTCTAGTCCTGCAGGACAATGGCTTTTCTGTCTCGCTTTGCATGCAGTTGCAAATGGTTTATTAAAAACTGTTCAATATTTCTGGTCTCCTTCTGCACATTAAATGGGCAGATTTTTTTTCTCTTGTAATCCTGTGTTGGGCTCCTTGCATCCATTTGTATTGTTTCCTGTGTGTACAGTGATGAAGCCCGAATGCTGTGTACTGGAGGTGAAAAAAGCAACAAAATTAAGCAATATGACACATACCGTGGTGATACTGCATGAACACCAGATTTCAATGCGTATAACATGTCAGAACACCACAAGGAAATGTGCATGGATGTTCTGTCTTCCCCATTTTGTAGTTGGGGATGCTGAAGCCTTGAGATAGACTTTTTTTGTTATCTTCCCCCTATCCCCACCCCTTAGCACCCTCTCACAGCTGTGAATAGGTCTAATAACATTTGCTGCTGTGGTGATGATTAATAACATTTGCTGCCAGCAGTTCAGAGATTTGATTCTTAAAAATCTTTTATTGTTTTCGCACTCTTCCTTCCTGAAGGATGGCTAAGTATTCTAGAAGCAGAGATCATTGTTTTGGGGGAGGGCTTGCTTTGTGAATTTGCCTTTATTTTTTTTTTCCGTCCAGATTTAGGCTCTATTCCTCATCCTGGTTGTTTTAACGCTACAAAGTGCAAGTGTCTGGGTGCTTTGGCTGCTCCCCTGGCTATTGTCATAGCTGCTTTCACATCCCTGCCTGCTCTGCACGCATAGCTGTGAGGGCAGCAAAACAGCAGAGCAGAACACAACAGTCTTTCCCTTTTTAAATAAACATTCCCTAATCTGGTAGCCTTCATGTAAGGATGAATTTTGCCTAAGGCCCTCTGCAGCACTTAAGCCTAAACTCCATTTTCCCAAAAGAGATAATTGAAGATAATTAAACTACAGTCCTTCTCCCTGCCTCCCTAGCCTCCCTGCAGGCTTTACCCCAAAAATTCTTACACTGGAGCCGTGTGTCAGGCAGGATCTGTGTGTAGACCCAAATCTTCTGCAGCTGAAGCAGTGAGATGCGCATCTACTCTGTTAGGACAGTCGAGTCCAATCCCAGTGAGCCCTCAGTAGGAAGGAGGTGGTCTTTGTTCCTTAGTGTATTTATAAATCAGTTCTACATCAGTTACTCTGCTCTAAAATGGATACAGTATTAATCAAATAAAAACACTTAAACAACAGAACACCACAACCTGAATGTCTGCTAACTCAGGTTTACACTGTTGGTAAGGCAGAGAAGATAAACTTGTCAAACATGCAGAATTACATATTTTTTACTTGTTTTGGAAATAACTAACGAGATTTTAGGCTTGACAGAGCACTGGAACAGGCTGCCCAGAGAGGTTGTGGAGTCTCCTTCTCTGGAGACATTCAAAACCCGCCTGGACGCCTTCCTGTGTGACCTAGTCTAGGTGATCTGGCAGGTGGTTGGACTGGATGATCTTTCGAGGTCCCTTCCAACTCCTAATATTCTGTGATTCTCTGATTCTGTGATTTTGGTCATTAATGGCTTTTTTCCTCCTAACGTTAATGTGCTCCATTTCTCTTTTTTTCTCTCTCCCCAGACTCAGTTTGTCCTGACAATCTTCCAGACCAGCTGTGGTGTTGTTTGGCCATGTGCGTTTCCTCAGGGGTGGCTGTATTTCCAGATTTCTTACATGATTTCTTTGATTATCCTCTTCACAAACTTCTACATTCAGGTAAAAGTAATAGTCATTGACCCTTTGTAGCATTCTGCTGGCTGTATCTCACTGGAAAGATGTTTACACCAAGACATGCTTGAAATCCTTTTGCTATCTTCCAGCAACATGCATTCATTCTTAAATTACTGTACTTGTTGGTGTGCCCTCCAGTTTTGAATCTTCTGATGTTTGGTATCTAATTCAGAACAGTTAGTAATTTCAGTGGCACAAAAAGGTGTTTTACTAATGCAATTTTAACTGCAGATAAGGGAGAGGAAGGGCTTTATGCAAGAAACAGCTTTCCAGTCTGAAATAAACCTGTGAACTCGTGAAGCACATGAAGGAATTGTTCATTACTGCTCTTACAAGGGGAAATGCTTGTTTCGTATTCAGGGAGACTTCCCAAACTCTCAACATACAGATACCTGGTTTTGACTCACCTTTACAGGCGTTTGTTTGTCTTTCCACATGAAAAATCAGCATTCTGAGTTGTGTTTCTGCAGAACTGATTTCATGTCTGAACAGATCCAGACTTGGTATTTGGTGTTCTGAGTAGTTCATAATCCGGCTCTGTGCAAAGACGTCCCTATCTTCAGAAAATCAAACCAGCACAGCCCACTGCCCCCAGACAAGCAAACTCTGTTATATATTTTAAATGTCTCTTGAAAGATGTGGGCATTTCAGATCTGGTAAGAGTGATTCATGGGGCGAAACACAGCAAGCTTCCCTGTCTGATCTTCTGGTACTTAAAAATTTGTTGTATGGTTCATATCACTTGCTGCATATGAACATGCTGATTAAACATGATAGTGTATTCCAAATGTTACTTGACTTTCTTCATCAGTTTTACTCATATTTTAACCCTTTAACTTTCTTTCACACACATATTTTGGGAAACGCGCTCTTGTCAGGTGACTGAGCCCCTTTGACAAAGACTGATTCATGTATGTTCTTTCACTGTCTGTAAATTTTTGTTGATGTCCTGAGGCTCCTTGACCCTGTTAGTTTTTGCTTCCCGTGTTGGGCAATTCCTTTCGGTTTTCAGTCTCTGAACTTCCCTCACTGTTCTTGTTTACCCACTTCTGGCTTTGTCTGCGATGGTCACCTGCAGTGCATCAAAGCTCCTTCCTCACTTCTCATTTTTAGTATATCCTGCTGCCACAGTCTGCTCATAAAATCACTTCCTTTCTTCTAATTTACTACCAGTGCTACCATCATACTACCAACCCTTTTTTCTTTTCCAGTGAACTAATTATTTTGCTGTGATGAATGAAAGGCATCATATAGCCTCATACACGAAACATGGTAGAGCTTGTTAGACTCTGCCACCAGCACAAGGTCTTTAAAAATGATGGATGCAAGTTTACTTTTGATTTTTTTTTTTTAATTTCTATGAGGAAGCAGTTATTTATATCTATTTAAGCAAAACCATGTGTCTTTCTGTATATTCTAGACTTACAATAAGAAGGCATCCTCGAGGAGGAAAGAGT
>NW_010201175.1:22825-84352 GCF_000695765.1 Mesitornis unicolor
GGCTCTACGGCCACTGTGAATGGGTACACAAACAGCTTTTCTTCCCTTGAGAACAATGTGAAACAAAGGAAACAAAGGAAGGATTGAAGACCAAACTGAAAAACCGTTTTTATAACCCCAACAACAAAATCATCTGATTGTAAGCACAATAAGAGTTGTGCACTAATACTCTAACAGCTACTGTAACTATTCCTGCCTAGAATAGTGTGATTTATGTAGGACTTAACCAGTGTAAACACCCTAGAAACTGTATACAGAATATAAAAGTAGGCTGAAGTTTAAAAATAATTCTGGGCTGTCACTGACCCCACTATAGACTGTGGAAGGGAGTATTATCGTAGTATCCGACACTGCTGTTGCCTTACTAGTCAATATGATAGGTGCTGAATTATGATTCACAATTTGAAAACACTGTAATCTAAACCTCCATTTTTTTTACTGTAGATCATGCATGTGATTGTAGAGGTAATTTGTACGATGCTGGTTTCAGTAGATAAACACACATGCCTTAAATTAAAGAGCAGGGCCCAAAGCTTATTACTGGTTTAAAAATTAGGGTATGTTTCAACTTTTCAGTTGTCTGACTTTTTATTAAAAAGTCATTTAGGAGAATCCATTGATCATTTTGCTGTTCTGTATGTGATACACGATGTTATGTATCTCTTACGTGATACAGTGAAATTGGAAATGGCACATTTAGTTTTGTATATTTGGCTTTAACTGACTAAACAGTCACAAACCAGATGGAAAAGTTATTTTACCTTTTGAATAGATCTTATTTTTTTATTTGAAGTATGTCACTAATGTAAAATTAATTGGCGCTTACACAGTCTAGTAAGACTTAAATATTGTCTCTAAGGTTTAGAGTATATACAGGGTGGACCCATCTTTTCTTCTTTCTTTTTTTTTTTCCTTTTTTTTTTCCTTATTTCTGAGAATTCTTAAATGCTAAATGAAGAGTGGTTTTTAATATGGAAACTCACAGAATTTCAAGTGTTATTACCATAGCCATATCCACATTTTAGGAGCTACTGTTTAAGCCTGTGACATATCCGAAAGTGTATTTTAAAATGAAGACAGAAGGATGTTTTTCTGATGGAATTGTGTGTATTTAAGTTGGTATCTGTACTGTTCTTCATGTAGCATATGTTCATTTTTAAAATGTGCCTGATACAAATGTGTTTTTTTCCCAAACAAGCAAAATTAAACAGTCTAAGTCATACCTAATGTTTTTTAAATGTTACTGAAATGTGCTGGAAATGTCTGTTTTTGTAATGTGAGTTGTGTATATCACCAGTAATGTTTTGGCTTGTTATGTGAGAATTTGGGTTGAGTGCTTGTTGAAGTTACTCTTTCTTGTAAAATCTTTCCTTGCACATACGAGGAGTCAGTTGCAAAGCCAATATCTATTGCTGGTATTCTGGTATCTGCTGTGGTGGAGTTTGGCTTATGAATATTTTATTCATTAAGCTCTGAAAAGTTGAATTGTGCAAGACATTCTGCTGGTCATTGCTCAAGGTTAGCTATTTGGTTTTTTTGATATTTATATAAATGTCAGTTTTAACTTGTTTGGTTTTTTTTTTTTAAATTAAATCTTTTTAAAAAATTTTGCACATCTCTTACGGAATTAATGAGTTCTCCTACTAGCCTTGTGGGTTTTCATTCCTTGTTTTGAAGGAGACAGTGTCTATTATGTTTACATTATCAAAGCTTGTGCATGTGTCATTTCTAGGTACTGGTTTGCAGTCTTTATATAACTCAGTACAGCAGCTATGATGTTCAGAAAAGGCTGTCTAAATGTGCTAGAATAAACCCTTGGCTCATCTGAATATACCTACATTGTTAATGTTTGACATGGTTTAATCATTAAAACACTTTTGATGATCTCTGCCTGAATTCTGGTGGGTTTGTACAGATTCAATGCATTGCCCCCTGCTGTGTGAGGCCAAGGAGGAGCTGTTGTGATGGAAGGACAGCTGCAGATATTCAGAGAAATTTAGGGTATCAGAGACTTGGTAACAAATGCCTTACAGAAACCTTTGGCTATTACAAAATGCTGTTCCCTTGCCTGGATGTAGAAATACCCAGATAACTTGGTGATGAACTTAGTAAAAACAGAACTACTTACGTAGCTGTATATTTTTTCACTTGCAGACTCTTAAAACAAGAAACCTATATCAGGGAAATGCATTTTGCACTGTGTGAGAGACTCTCAGGTTTCATGCTCCGCTGGCCTCCTCTGGGAGGGAGCTCCAAATGCTCGAGATGGTTGCTAAGACAGTTTTGTCTCCTGCACATGTAAATTCAACTTTAAAATTGAGCGTTTTTATTAGCAGGGCTCAGTAAGGTGCGGTTCTTTGGATGATAAGCCAAATCTACAGCACATACCTAGATAGCAGAAGCCACAGCATCAACCTGGCCTTCCCATGAGCCAGCAGAGACAGGGCTGCTGCGTGCCAAACCTAGCCTTCAAGGTCAGTGGCACATGGTGACAAAATGTGATTACTTTATCATTGTTTGCCACCATGTAGATCCAGTGACTTTGTCCAAAACTGGCAGGAGATGTGGTCTTGGGAAGTCATATAGCATCAGTAGCTCACACCTGCAGGTAGAGGACTGTGGCTCCTAGATACTCTTCTACATTCTCAGTAGCAACTGAAGTGTCCGAGAGCTGTAGGGGTGAGATCAGACATTGCTTTACCATCACTGACGACCAGATTGATGGACCAAGGCAGGAGCCTTAGGTCTGCCTGCCTGGCTCAGCTACGAACGCATTATCTGACCTGGGGCAAGCAACAGCCTTTGGAGTGCCTCGTTCTCAGCTCACCTGCAGGTTTCCTAATAGATAAAAATGTGATTGGTGTTTGGATAATAAAAGAGTCCTCCAAAAGGACTTTTTGAGTTGTAAAGGCGGGAGACATAGCTTTTCTTACTGTGGTCCTGGTGTGAAGACCCCGAGTTCTGTGACAAAGCCATGCAAGCCACCCCTGGGGCTGGGGTCACTCAGTCACTGAGGTTCCCGAGTTGGCAGGACAAGTGGAAAAGCAGAGAACAATTCTGGAAATCTTTGTGGTTGTTTGTATATTTTACTTAATGCAAGGCAGGTATTAAGTGCTGGAGCTTCTGATAGGACTTCTGGCACCAAAACTGGGGCAAAGAAACCCCCAAAGCCCCAGGCCTAATGGAGAACTGTTCTAGGGGCTGCCTCTGCCTTTGACATTTGGTAGTTGTTTTGAGGTGTACGTTGGTAGAAATGTGTGTATGTTGCATGAGACTGGAATATGTTGTTAAGAGCTAAGCATTATTCAGAAAAAGAGATGTAAGCTAGATGGTGAAGAAAAGTATAAATAAAAGCAGAGGGCAAATTACTTTGACAGTGTGGGTTCTACTGGGAATCCACAGAAGCAGTGCAAGGGGTGGTTAAAATATGGGTAAAGATTTCACATTCAAGAAATGCTGCTGAGAGTTGCATTGGTGCAGAAGATTAACTTGCAATGTCACCCTCTTGCCAAGAATTACTGAACCAACAAAGATGATCAGTTGTAACCATCAAGAGGTTGCAAGTAGTAGTTTAATAAGCAAACTTGAATTAAATTTTCAACTTCCAGTTAGTTTTTAATTTCACAGAACAGAATCACAGAATCACAGAACGTTAGGGATTGGAAGGGACCTCAAAAGATCATCTAGTCCAATCCCCCTGCCGGAACAGGAACACCTAGATGAGGTTGCACAGGAAGGCGTCCAGGCGGGTTTTGAATGTCTCCAGAGAAGGAGCCTCCACAACCTCTCTGGGCAGCCTGTTCCACTGCTCTGTCACCCTCACTGAGAAGAAGTTTCTTCTCAAATTTAAGTGGAACCTCCTGTGTTCCAGCTTGTGCCCATTACCTCTTGTCCTATCATTGTTTGTCACCGAGAAGAGCCTGGCTCCATCCTCGTGACACTCACCCTTTAAATATTTATAAACATGAATGAGGTCTCCCCTCAGTCTCCTCTTCTGCAAACTAAAGAGACCCAGCTCCCTCAGCCGCTCCTCGTAAGGGAGATGCTCCACTCTCTTAGTCATCTTTGTAGCCCTACGCTGGCCTCTCTCCAGCAGTTCCCTGTCCTTCTTGAACTGAGGGGCCCAGAACTGGACACAATATTCCAGATGCGGTCTCACCAGGGCAGAGTAGAGCGGGAGGAGAACCTCTCTTGACCTAATTTAAATAGATGGATATAAAAAACAAGATCTCCATTTTGGTAAATTTGGATAAGCAGGGGAAGCTAGAGTCTCCAGGAGCTCCCATGGCATGACAATTGCAGAGGCGTTATATTTTAAGTCAAAGGTGCTAAAATAATCTCATAACAGAAAGGGAGAAAATGAGTAACAAAGGTACAGTTAAAAATGTTTTGTTTAAGTCAGTCAAGCTGGGATATGGAGGATGAGGAAAAATAATTACATGTCTTGTGTTTCAAGGATATGTAATGTAGACACTGTATGTAAAAAGTGGTGTCTGGTAACGGATAGGCTTGATACTCTGATTTCAGTATGATGAAAGGTTTCATAATAAATGGGAAGAATGGTTGAGTACAAGGAAGTAAACAGAAAATGGGAGAAAATGTAACAGGTTTTCTGGAAGTGGTCACACCTGACTTACCTATATTGCTGTTTCATAAAAAATGCTGTGTAGACAAAGTAAATACATAATCCATCTCGAATAGGTACTATTTTTAATCAGAAACTATTGTCTAAACTAGAGGGTGTGGTGGCCAGCAACAGGATCTATGAACAAGCAAGGGCCAAATTGATGAGAAGATCATTTGTCTTTATGCTTTCAGCCCGAACAGAACCTATTAATAGTGTTTTTAGTAATGACCTTGGTATGAAAAGTAGAAGTATTTGCAGTGATTTTTGCAGATGACAGCATCAGGAAGCACTGTCAGTGCCAAGGAAGGTTACATATGCTACAACAACAACCAGATGACTTCGGTGACTGAAGTAAGAGAGATGGGATTAGTGTAAATCCCCCTTAGGGGATTAGTACCAGAATTTCAGCTGTTTGCATGGAACTTGTAGTTGGAAATTACTGAAGAGGAGAGAAGGAAAGATATTTGAGAATCATCTGTTTAACAACTTAGAGCTGAAAAGATGAAAAGAGAAGGAAAAAAATATCTTATTTGCTAATCGGTTTGTTTAGTAGAAAGAGGAACGTGCTAGAGCGGGAGGGTGAGACTGAAGCTCTGGTGGTACTCCCTTTTGATAAATACAAGTTTTTCCCTCCACTGTGGTCATCTGCTCTCAAGAAAACTTATTCTAAAAGATCAACTGCACAGAAGAATTGCTGGGATAGTCAGAGGAATGGAGAAGTCTTGCAAAATGAGAGTGTAGCAAGACCAGAGTTGAAAGGAATGTAATCGCCACCTACACAGACATCATGACAGTAGAGAGCATGAAGGAAAACGAGCTGTTTCAATTGTGTTGACACAAAACAAATGGGTAAGGGAATACGGCTCTGGAGTAGTTTTCCTGTAAGAGTAACATGGAAGTATGGGGGATTGCTTCAAGACGGGGCACTGACCACTTCTAAAGTTGATGGGACTCCCTGGTGTCCTCCTCTGTGCTCTGGCAAAAAGCAGCTGTTGGTGCCTCTGTGAAAGTATACCTAAGAAACAGCAAAACATAGCCCAGCAGAGAGAGGAGTGAGGACAAAAGTGTGAGAAACAACCCTGCAGACACCGAGGCAAGAGAAGGAGGGGAGGAGGTGCTCCAGGTGCTGGAGCTGACTCCCCTGCAGCCAGTGGGGACAACCACACCAGAACAGGTGTCCACGCTGCAGCCTCTGTAGGACCACACGGTGGAGCAAGTGGATGTGCCTTGAAGAAACTGCAGCTTGTGGAGAGCCCACACCAGCAAATTTACCCTGAGGGACTGCAGCCCATGGGAAGGACCCACACTGGAGCAGGAGGAGGAAGGAGCAGCAGAGAGGAGCTGCTATGGACTGACCACAGCCACCCCCACACCACTTGGTGCAGGGAGGAGGTTGCAGGGTTGGGAATGAAGGACTGAGTCTGAGCCTTGGAAGAAAAGGGTAGGGAAAAGGTGGTTTAGTTTTTGGTTTTGTTTCTCACCATTCAACTCTATTTTATTTGTAATAAATTAAATTATTTTTCCCAAAATCTGGTTTGCCTGTGACAATTATTAGTGAGTGACCTCCCTGTCTTTATCTCAACCCACAAGCTTCTCACCTTATGTTGCCCCCAGTCCTGTTGAGGAGTGGGAGAGAGCAGCAGGATGTGTGTCTGGCACCTGGCCAAGGTCTCCTCACCCAGCTTGGGCACTTTTTCCTATAAATCCAGCAGTTTGAGCAGAAGGCAGCTTTCTCAATTGTAAGGAAGATCTGTCAAAGGCCACAAGGTGCCATGGTACCAGAAGCACACTGTACAGGGAATTGAGCATCATGGTGCAGCAGGGGCTCTTGTAGTCTGGGAAAACACACTCCCTGGAGTGAAGCAGTTGCTTTTTTTTTTTTCTTTTTTTTTTTAACCTTGTTTCTTCCAAGTCTAATTTGTGTGAAAGCAACACATTTTCCAGGAATCTGGCCCATAATTCTTGGAGAGGTTTAAAAAGCAGTGGAGGAACCTCTGCTGGAGCTCTGGCTTTTCAAACAAGGATGGTCCAGCTGTGTGACAGCAAGAAATGCACAATTTTCCTGGTTGCATTTAATTTAGGAACAAGTAAAACTTCAAGGGAATTGAATTTTTTGACATAAAAATGCAATCCTATATGAGCTGTGTCCACCTGTGTGTTTGCTGCTCCCGAGCTGGTGTAGGGGGGAATGCACAACCCTCATGGCACAGTTACTGCTTTAGACTTGTCTAAATGGATATTCACAGTATTCCCTCTAGGACTAGCAAGCACCAGAGGTAATGCTATGTGATGATAAATTACCAGATAAAAGTATTTAAAGTGAAACCAAGTGACATTTTTTCCACATATACTGAAGCAAGGTATGGTAGTATTTGTGTGGTTGATGAGACATATGCTGTCTTATCCCACTTAGCAAGTAGGAAACGTCTTTATGAATTATTCTGTCTGCCACTAGAAGCCAAATGTTTACTAAATGCCACTAATTCAATTTTACTAGCTGTTGTAGAAAATCAGAATCTCAGCCCACGTAGCAGAAATCGGAGCTTTTTGAAAAGAAAAAAAAAAACAACTCAGTAGCCTTTGCAGTTACCTACTACATACCTTGCTTCCTTTAAAATCAATAGGACCTCGGTGCTTCAGGGCCTTTCTAGGTCCAGGTTCCTAACTTGTTTCTGTACCTTTAGACAGCATTGCCTCTCTGAAAGCTCTTCTGTTAATTTATCAGTTTGCTTTCCTTCCCACAGTGCTCAGGGTTTGGAGAGAGAGAAAGAGCAGCTCTTGGTGTGCTGAGCTGTTAAGGACTTGAGACATCTTTGATGCAAATGCACTTTTGCTCACTAGAATAGTGATGAGTTTGCAGAAAAGACCAGGAAATACCTCCTGTGCATACAGATGGCGTAACTACTATCAGCTATTACCAGCTTTGTTTCTTTTTTAAATGGTTGTTAGTATAGATTTTTGCAAATCATCATATAAAAGACCCTTCTGTCCTCAGAAGTTTAAATATAGAGCTAAGAAGTCATCTTTACATCTGACTCTGGTTTTCAAGCTAAGAAAGGAATTGCTAGGAAGAAATTGCTGCCCTTTCCCACTGTTAAAAAGCTGTACAAGCAGATTTTGAAATGAGTGGGAACCCCTGAAATCAGCCCAGGCGATTTGGTGATGGATGCTCTGCATGGTTTGTCAGCATTTTTCATTTTGCAGTATTATGTACCTAAAGTTCCTTTGCAACACAGGAAATTCATAATAATTAACAACTATTTCTCATTTTATTCAGAAAGGAGAGAGAGACAAGGTTTTCAGAAATCTCTGAAAGTGTGATGCCAACTACCTGTCTCCAGCTGGCCGAGCACTTAGAAAAAGAATTATAGTCAATGTGAGATTTTACTTTATGAAGTAGAAGTAAAAAACAGCCCCCAAACCAACCAACCACATAAATTCCCCCCACAAACCTCTCGCAACCAAAACCCATGCATCCCACCGTGCCAAAACAAACAAATAAAATAAAAACCCCGAACTACATTTATGTTAGGTTTTGCCTTCTGGTCTCAGAAGTGGAGAGTGCAGCTCTAAGCAACATCCGTAGAGGTGTTTTGTCTCTTATGCAGATGATTTTACGGCGGTTTAAGACTGACATAAGCCAACATAAGTCCTCCAGAAGTCAGGTCTGGTTAAGTCCAGGACTGATGTCGGCCTTGCTGACTGAGAAGGAGAAGCAGAGGACGTAGTCGTGATGCCCAGAGAGCAGCAGGCAGCCCCAGGGATAGCGGTGCGGAGGGGTGGACAACTCGGGGCTGTACACTCCAGGGGCTGCGCTGCCAAACGCTGCCCTCTCCTGGCGGCACCTCTTAAGAAAGAGGAGCAATGAGTGGAAAGGTATTAGGTAAACAGAGCTCCTGTTCTATATTGAAAACATCTGCACAGTGGTTCCTAGAAGTACAGATGATCAGGGTATAATTAATTTTGCATAACTGAGACAAGAATAGAGCAGCAAGCTGCCCTTTATTTCACCGCTGCAAAGACTTTGTAATCAAGAGCTTTTCCTAGTGTGGAAACAGGGGATGTAAAGAAACAAGAAATTAAAAGCAAGCGTATCCTATGTAATGGCTTTTACACTGCATCTGACCTGGAATACACAAATAACCTTGGGAGGGCTGGCTTTCAGGGAAAAACAGGAGCTGTTCTGATCAAAATGATCAGAATGCAGATCTGTGTATCCTCATACCCCAGACTATTTCAGAGCATTTTATAGGTAGAGGTGAATGAATGCATTCAAGCAGAGAAGAAAAAAAGAACATGCTCATTAAACTCAGCCCAAATCTCAACTCAAATGTATTTTTACTTTAAAGCTTAACCTGTGATGATTATAAACATAATACATCACCAGCTGTTCAGAACATACAAACGGATGGTAATTATTTAATAGCATACAGTATTTATTGTGCTTTATACTAGATAAAATTGGGTGAGCAAAACCCAAAATGTCTGGCCTTGGGAGAGCACCAGGAAGGATGATGCTAGAACAGCAGCTCCTCTACATGACCTCCTTGCTGTGACACCTCAGGGATGTGTGGATCAGACTGATTCATCTGTGAGCAAATGTGAAAATGGACAGAACTGCAGGAGTATAGGAAGAGTTAGGAGTGGATGGGTTATGTTAACTAGAGTTAATGATAATCAGAGTCCTGTAGTTGTCCAGAGATCACAACTGGAGCACTGGAAAAGATGACTGTTGGTTCCTTCTTGTTGAGCAAAGCAGGAGGTTATTAAGAAAAAATGAGAGCACATAGCTCAATAGAAAACATTTGAAAGCAGCAGAAGATCCGTAAACTGCCAGAAGAAAAAAATAGTGAGGAGAGAGGCTCTAGCAGGCAAGAAAGAAGTTTGTCTCGTGACAGTTTTGAGGAGAAGAGGGACAGGAAGAGAAACTGGAGAATATAAACAACTGAATTGCTCTCATGTTCAGCAAGGCAAAGGAGATTCTGCATAGATGTGAACACAACACCAGATCGGTATTCTGATCAGCTGCATTTACTGTCTGCCTCAGCAGTGGGTGCTTAATAAACACCCAAAGCCATCCCTGCTCTCTGTAGAGCAGCTGCAGCTCAGGGTTAATGCAAGTGTAGGTTTCCTTCAAGCAGCACCAAGACACACGTTCTCTGCCTTTACTCCTTTCTTCCTTCAGCCTTACATCAGATGGCCACGTTCACTCTCTAGGCACTGTTTTGCTTCTGGGTCAAATGATTCCCAAATCAGCTGGCAATCATGCTCCCTCTCTTCTTCTTGTCTGTACAGAAACCTGGTTGTGAACTTCAAGCACGTAGACTGATGTTGCTGTTTTCTAGTAACACCTTCTGGAGTAGGCTACCTGGTAATGTTTTGTCCTCTGAAAGCTCTTCTGTGTCTTTTAACTCTTGTCTCTGGTCTTGCTGGCTCTTGCAAAGTATAATAATATAAAATATCTGTAGAGGGAGAAATAGACTGACATTCAGAGTAGCAAGAAGAGCAACCCAAGGCTGATGTTGAAACAAATGCCGCAGCTCTTGGTGACCATGACAACCCTTGACACCTCTCAGACTCAGCAGTTTGGCTAGCTGTGGGTTGTGGGGGAACACCTCTCTCCTGACACCCAGCCTCTGTCTTGGGCAACGGGAGCTCAGCAGGAGCCAAGGCCCATCCTGAGGGGGAACTGAAATACAGTGCACAATGGGAACAGTGGGAGAAGGAGGAAAGTGGTTGCTGGTTTTCCTCCCCTCCTTGGTCCCACTGACCTCCCCAGTTTCATCCTCAGCACTGTGCTCTGCCAGGGCATCTCTGGGGGAGCAAGGGCAGCCAGCAGCTGGGTACGAGTTTTCATTCTCTTCCCTCTGTGAAGCTCCTGCATCAAAATGCTCTTCCTTCAGAAGCCCTCACTGCAATGGTCTGGCAAGTGCCTGGGAACCCTTCCCTGGGGAATACCGTGTCCATTATCTGAACATCAGGTGCCACCAAGGTCCTAAGACAACATTTCCTTGCTATTTATTTTAGCTGATATTTTAAAATTATTTTGTTGAACATATCATGGTTTGTTGGGTTTTTTTTTTGCCTATGGAAAAAATGCATGTCTCCATTTATGCCAAAGTTATCTATGGAGAAACACAACACAAAAATACTCTCCTACAAGCAGTACTAAAACATAAATTGAAAGAGGATACACACAGTCTTAGGTGTCCAGGAACCTGCTTGATGCTTGCCATACTAAAGCAGCCACCTGTAAAGTAAGCCTTATCCCATCAGCTGCTGAAAGATCAAATCACTTCAGTGCAGCAAATTTCTTTCAAAATAATGATAAATATATTCGACAATTGAACCAGAAGTGTGCTTGAGTTGCAGAACTCTAATAACTTTGCTGGCTGTTGAGATGCAGGTTCCTCCTGAGAGAAAGGTTATACGTTAATCATTCATGGTATAATGTGAAGAAACCAGGTCATAAGGAGACTGAACACCTTCTAAAAATAATGTAATCTGTCAGGGAAATGAAGAGGTCTGCAGGATGCAAGCTTAGAGGACACACTTTTGTCCTTTGAAACTGAACATCCCAGATCAAATCCTACCTGGGTCTTTAGCAGCAGAAGAATTGAATAAGTAAGGGCAGCATCCCATGTCTAACTTCTAATTGAGTGAGGGTGGATACCCAGCCTGTTAATGGTCAGTGGAGGTGACCTTTTTCCTTGACTCCACTGGCTTTCTAGGCAACTTGAGATTCTGAAGTGGTTTGCCTGTACTTAAGATGGCTGAAGTTTTTCAATCCCCCTCAGTTTTCTAGATTGCCTATTGGCAAAGCATCTGTGTTTCCAGGTCCTCTGTCTACCAGAGAGCACTGAGAGCAGAGTAAAGCAGGAGAACACCTCATCAGTGTCCCCAGCTGCCTAGAGGGTAATACTGAGGAGGAAGAATGGGCTCTCCTTGGAGTGGCACATCAGAAGATCAAGAGGCACAATAAAAGGACAAAGACACAAGCTGCAGCAAGGTAAGTTCAGATTAAATATAAAGAAAAAAATCCTTCACAGTGAGAGTGGTCAAAGGCTGGTACAGGTTTGCCAGACAGACTGTGGGATCTCCATCCTTGGAGATGTTCAGATTTCAACTGCTCAGGCCCTGAGCAGCCTGCTATGACTTTGAAGTTAGACTTGCTTTGAGCTGGGTGATCCCCAGACGGCCCCTCTAACCCAAATTATTCTGTGATTGTGGCAGGGCAGAGAGTGAAAGAGAGAGAACAGATGTCTGAAATGTTGCTTACAAGGGGAAGCAACTGTGATAGCTTCGCTCCTTCGAAAAAGTGAAGTACCTTGGAGTCAGCCCAAGCCAAACGTGTCTGTGCAGGAGCTGCGGCAGTGGAAAGCTGGTGACAAGTTTTTAGCATATGAACTTCTTTGCATAGATGAACTCTAAGAGTGACTAACAGAAGGAAGTAAATGTCACCCTAAAGCAAACGGTCTGAAACCTGAACTTTAAAAAAGAACTTTGCAATAATAGGACAAATAGCACAACCTTGTCCTCGTTCTCCGCTGCTACCCAAAGTGAGCAGTGCTGAGACATAAATGCTGGCACCAAAGGGCTTCTGCTTCTCTTTCCTCTGGAGTTAATGCTTCATGGCCTGTCTTGCTTCAGGACAACCAACTCTCCTCCAGAGCTAGACCTCCTCTTCCTGAATGTTTCAGCTGAGTACAGTCCAGGAGGGCTTAAGTACGGTTTTTAAAATACCTGAAACTTTGATTTTTTCTAGCCTAAGTGGGTGTTCCATAGTTTTGGGAGTTTCTACTCTGGATCTTCCCCATTGGACACAGCATAGCTTTTACATTTTCTCTGGAGGTCAGGAAAGATGCTATCTGTAAAATGAGATGGTCATAGCTCATGCTTTCTGCCCATCTGTTTCAAGTGTTTTGTTTGTATCTTTTATGTCAGACTACATCACTCATACTTCCGCACTTCTTGCACAGTCATTGCTAAATTAACTTGGTGTTCTTTGTCGTATTAAAGAGTAAGTAAACAAGTAAACACTCAACTTCTTGGACAAGCAGCCCCATATTAATTTTGAGATGTTACATGTTCCATATTTGTTAATACCTGTTGTCAGAAAAATTCACCCTCACTTCCTAAGTCCTTTACTCTTTGTCCTGTAGTCTCTGTTCAGTTACCTTATCATTTTACCAAATATTCAGGTTGTGCTTAGTTCATCTGCTCCTTGGATTCTTTTTTCTGCATTCTGTTTCCTACAAGTAAGGAAACACTTTCCTATTCAAAGCCACTTTCTTCCGCAAGAACCGCATCAAACCTCACCTGTGCTGTGATGCGTAGAGAAAAAAGTTACAAAAGCCTGATTTGTAACTGGTGCTGCTGAACTGCCCTGTTAGTAATGGAATGCTGCTTACCTGTACGTATCTTCTGCAACGATTCAGTCAAACAGGGAACTGAGTTTTAAAGAAAGGCAAATTATAAAGATAAAATAGAAAACAAAGCTGGAAGAGAAAAGTCTTGCACCCTTGGGGGTAAGGAGGGAAAATGTTGCCACAGGCTTGGAGGTTATGTGTTTGGGATTTGTTTCTCCAAGGGAACAGCCTGCTGCCTCCTGTCGAGGGAAATACGGGCATTTATCACAGACATATTGGTCTTCATCCACGCTGTGCTGGATCGCAGCTTGGAGATGCCACTGCCCTCCAAGACAGGGTTGTGGCTGATGGGACCCACTGTTCCTTCTGTTACTGATCACATGGTGTGCCAAACCATGCTTGACACCTACTCCCAATCTGGCACACCTTCAACCTCCTGACTGTCAATACCTGCTGCCTCCAAGCTTCAAGGGTTGCAGAAGACAGCTTTGATCCTGCCCTGGGACACCTTGTCCTCCTGTTCTGTCATTGCTGATTCCTTGTAATTGCCTACAAGTGGCAAAGCCAAAGGCTTCCATTAGCAGGGCAGCTGAACCATGCTTGGTGAGGTTTTTGGTTTTTTTTTTACTTTTTGGTCTGTATTCTTATTCTGTCCACAGACTGTAAAATACACAGATCTCTATCAGTGCAATGCTGTTAGGAAAGTAAAAGAACGTGAAGGAGGACCAAGAAAACAAAATGGACGTGGCAACAGGCACGTTGGGTGCAGTGTATTCTGACCCGTGAGTGCAGGGATTACAGTGACTCACTAAAACACCAACGCTGAGGCATGGGGAGCCTCTCCAACATTTCCAGCTAGCGAGATCATTTCTTGTAGTGAAATGATTCAGTGACCTTAAGGAGCAGCCAGAGGCTCTCTCTGGAGACTGCTGGAGAGGCAGAGAAATCTAATAGATGGGAAACTGCACTGAATTAATCTTTTCTCGGTTTTGTTAATGATCTCAGCACACAGAGCTCATTTCAGCTCTCTGAAAATAGCTGGCAAGTTGTTCTTAGGATTTTCAAATTATTTTAGGGTTGGTACTCAGTTCCCACTGAAAAGTATAAACCATATTTTAGCTGTGTAGTGTTTACTTTCCAATGTCATTTTTGAGATCTTTCATAACATAGCAGTCCATTTCTTATTTATTAAGGTCACCAGAGAGCACTTTCCCCTGAAAAAAAAAAAATCAACCCTAAGGCAAAACTTGAAAAACATTGGGCATTTGGGCAGAAACTGCATACAGCTTGGGGCAGAAAGAAGCAATTCAGCCAAGTGGTGGGTTTCAGTGACTCTCAAAGTTTGTTACTCCCAAACTTTGCAATTCTGGAACATGTTTTTGAAATTCACGTAGCTGTGCTAAGTATGAAGGGTCATCCCATGAAACAAGGAGTAATAGGAGTTGCTGCTTCCAGCTCCCACCTGATTCAAATGGGAGTTTGTCCTTTGCACAGCTGAGGTGACATGGTGATTCCCAAAGTTATACTGGAGCATCTCCAGCACTGTGGGGCCCTCTGTGCCACCTCCGTGGAAACTGCTGATTTCTCAAGATCCTGAAAGTCACTCCAAGTCTTCTGCTGTTGTAGACCTTGGCAAAGCTCTGGTTTGCATACAAACAACGAGCCAGTATCAAGGAAGCAGGAAAACTGAACCCAGCAGCTGATTGCCTCACAGCATTTTAACCGGGCTTGTTTAGCCAAGGAGGACTTTGAAGGTGGTTGGAAGTCATTCTGCCTTGTGAGATCTCTCCATAGGTTGTCAAAGACTGCACCAGAAGATGGACCAGAGCAGTGTGTAAGGGCAAATTGTGCACCCCACACCTGCATGAAGCCCTTCCTCTTCTTGTCCTCTGTTTTTCCTCCACTTTGCATAACAAGATAGGTATGAGCTTCACAGTAGCTCTTTATCCCAAATCCAGACATTTATTTTATTATTTTCCCTAAGAAGATGTTTGTTCCTAATGAGTTGACTGATAAAATATTTTGTTTTCTTTTGAAGAGTCTGCTGAATGGGAGTGAAAGAGACAGCTTTCCCTGAATGAGTAACCACTTAAACTTTGCATTCCAAGTAGTTTTATGTTTCATCTTTTTTTCTCACTGTTATGTGACTAATAAATGTTGTGGTGGTTGCTATAGTCATGACTGAAAAGTGCTTTTGCTCAGGTCCCTTCACTTAAATCCTTTATATACAAATAAGTGTTTTATGGCTTAAAATAGCCTCAGTGAGCTCAGCTGTTGCCTGATGGCAGCAGCATCAGTTTCCACCTCTGGGATGGTCACTTGCTAAAGGCCCAATACCCCATCTCTTTCAGCACTTTCCACATGTCCATCAGAAAAGTTGCACAACCAGGTCTTAATGCCAATAGACAGTACTGTCCTTTTCTTGATGATGTTTTTCTCTGGTTTTCTGTACTAAAAGAGATTGTTTTCAGTGATTTGACTGCCTCAAGAGACGATACGTATTAGAAATCCTGTGAGTCCCAAAAATGCACAGCAGCAACAAGTTTAGAAGACATCAGCTTTACATGCAAGGGAATTGATAAGAGCATCTCTTGCTTGTACCTATGTAAAACTTAGATATTTAAAGTGGTTTACATTTTAAATGAGGAGGAGGATCAGCAAAATTAAGTGGGTGAACAGCAGATAAGAATAAAAATCATCACTTGCAAAGCCAGAGGACTAAACCATAGCAAATTCACATGGAAAGGAGAGAGTTCTCACCCAGTGAGGAGTGGGTAGTGGGAATTTCTATCTGACCAGGGGGCAGTAAATGTGCTTTCAAAGAAAGTTGGAAAACTGTTGCCAGTTAGAGGCAATAGGACACCAGTATTTTAGCAACAGACCTGAAGATGTAATTCCTCCTACGGAGCTTTCCAGATCAATTTGCTGCCTTTGTCAAGGTGAACTAGAGTCAAGCACATACCGTGGAAAGAATAGATGAGAACATCCTGACTTTCTCGGTCTGTCTCATTTTGCAAGAACTTCTGCTTAGCATCCTTGAAGTTATTCAGAAAGGGTGGGGGAGTGTTAAAAGCAATTTTCACTTGCATAGCAACAACAATAATAAAGGCAATTTTGCCACAAAATTAGGCTATTCCCAAAGAAACAACTAGCTAAAATGCAACTAGAAGAAAGGTAATTCAGAAAGCAGGAGTAAAATTATTTTGGTCTCCATGCACTGGAGTGAGCTGTACAGCACCACCGGTACATTGTTTCCATACGGTTAAGATGTATAAATAACACCACATAATCAGCAGTTCCTGCCCAACACAGGCCATGGTGTCCCTGCAGGTTCCCTGTAAGCTGCTGCTCCTCCTTCCGTTTCTTCCTGCTCCTGGAGGCCCAACAGAGGGGAACCGGCGTCAAGGTCTGGGTTTCAGGACAAGCAATGACAACTCACATTTGTGCAATGCATACTGTGCCGTACCTCCTGTCCTTGGTCGCTGCTTTTCCGTGTCATTGCTGACAGCAAGGTCCCCAGATCTGTGGGGCCAGGACCACGCTACACGGTGCCCTCCCTCACTGCTGTCACAGCTGCAAGTCCGCAGGCTTTGGTTCAGTAACAGTCTGTTCAGAAATAGCTGTTGGGCTTCATCTTCATGAAGGACAAACAGACAAGTGAAATGCAGAGAAAATGAAGGACAGGCTTGTCCTTCTGTGCCGATAGGAGCAGGACGTGTAAGGAAACCCGGTCTTACTAAACTCCCCCTGCAGTTTGTGCTGCAGCATGATAGCAGATACATGGGCAACCACTGGAAAGTGTCATCAGATTACCAGAAAATTGCTGCACCATGTTATCAGATATGCTGAAAACTGTAATGTATTTCCTTCCAAACACAGGGTCCATCTTCTGAGAAGGCAGTGGTTTGTTCAGAGCAGACTGTTCATGTGGGCGGACTTTTATAGCAAGGCTGGTCTGACATCCATCAAACTGGGCAAAAGACAGAAATTATCCACATCATGATGCAGCGTGAGATGGAAAAACTACAGCGAGCAGAGCTAAGTAACCTTGGCAGAGCAACCTGGTAATGCAGTTGTACAGCTTCCAGTGCCCAATCAACTACATTGCTTTGTGGAGACATACCCAGCTTTCAGTGAGCTTGGGGTTCAGGTTGCGTGAGTGCTTGATAAGGTAGTCAGTCATTCTGCAAACGTGACTCAATCAAGACGAAATAGGGGAGGTCAGCCTCAGAGCTAGAGGACAAACCAGGCATCCTGGGCGACTAGTTTTGCTGACTCCTGTTCTAAAATAGGTGAAGACATTAATTTATGTTTGAGCTTTGAGGCAAATTCCAGGCTAATCTGTCTGGTTTATAATCTATGCTGTAGATGTGTCTGTCTTACATGATATTGACCTTCAGAGAACCCTACAGAATGTCATTTCAGGCAGCACTTCTACAAAGAGGATGTCTGGACAGGAATGGGAAATTAAAATTTTACATTTAAAAAAAAATTAAATGAATGTGACAGAAGCAGCAAAGCTAGAAAAACTATGCTACTTACAACTGACTTCTCATCCAGAGCAGTCCAGAATTCAAAAATATGGGAACTGAATAAAAATGTGATATCATCAGTCTGTTCTGACATCAAAGGCATTACCAAGACCAGTTTCAAATAACGAATTCCTTGGTACCTGAGGTGCAGCACCATGAAACTCTGCAGTAATAAAAGTGGAGCAGAAGAAGGATGGGAAGCATGCAAAGGCCAATACCTGCAGTGGCGAAGGGGCAGGAGAGCTTCCATCAGAGCAGCAGGGAGAACCTTTTGGTGTCAAGCTGTACTCACAGGGAAAATCAAGCACTTGACGGCAAGGCACAAATGCGGCCATGAAAGACAGTGAGACACACGCTGCTGGCAGGACAGGTAACTCAGCCTGTATAAAAGGCCACCGATTGCACCTGAGGTCAGTTAAAGGTTGTCGCTGAAAGATGACACCGAAGAGAGAAGAAGGAAGACTGATGGGGCACTGACAAAAGCACCTTCTTCGTGTGGCAGTAAAACAGTACAAGCCAGAAGCCTGATCTCCTGACCTCTGCAGCAGCCTACATCCATGGGCTCCTGCCGCCAGCCTCCATCCTTGGGCAGAGCTTGGCACCTGAACCAAAGCCAGCGATGGGCAACCCCTGCAGCAGGACAGCTGCTCTGCTGTCCCCAGGCACCGCTCTGTGGAGTTCCACAGCCTCCTCCGAACCATGAGCCTGAATGCAAGAAGGTTTTTAGAGCTCCAGGGCTTTTTCCAGACATTGATCCCTTGTTGTAGATAACTGCTGAAGAACTCCTGACATCCATCTGCAGTTACAGTCTGAAAGACTGCCCTTGCAAACAAGAGTTTGCAGATTATATTGAATTAATTTAACCTGTAGGCTAATGTAAATTAGTAACATATAATCTCTTTTAAAAACCCATCAGTTTTTTCCTAACAGTGGTCAACATCAAACACTTCTAAGGAAAATAGAAACCTTCCTAATCCTTACTAAGTTAAAAATTGCCATAAATCATAAAATATGAGGTTTGATGTATCCTTCTAAATGTATTCTAACGTATTTCAGATGTCACACAGATTTAAGCATTAAATAGGCTTTCTTAAAATATTCTTTATTTCCTATGTTTTTGATCTCTTTCAGTCTTGACTAGTGTTCAACCTCCATGACGTGATATAGCAATACTAGTAGTAATGCTGTAGCACAAGAGACTAAAGAAAGAAGTGGGACAAGGCATGTAAGAAAAGGAAAAGAGGAGAGGAGAGGGGAGAGGAGAGGAAATATTTTCTTACTTACAACTTACAATTTATAAAGCTTTAGTAATAACTAAAACTACACAAATAACAATCAGAAATTCAATATGCCACATTATCCTGTAATTATTGCTCAGTTTTTGCTACTATTTCAGCCTTTGCCCGCAAGTAGCTAAATATGTGTGATTCTCTGTAACTTCAGTTTTTGTGTGTACCATTCCAAAATTATCTGTGTCTTTCATTAAACTTTTAGGTAGTATCTAATTATTGTTTTATCTCTATCAAAAGAACATGAAAGAAGAAATATTCCATTTTATGTGAAAAGAAAGAAATTAAAAATCAATTTCTAAGACATCTCATTTTGAAAAGTAATTTTAAAAGCAATGAGACTACCATTTTGAATTTTATAACAAATCACTTCATGTTTTAGAGCACACAGTAGTCAAGGGTCATTTGTTCAGTAAATTCAAGTCCATTTTCCAATGCAGCTCATATTTTGTTTGTCCTGATTTTACTGTCTCCATCTTCATTATAGTGCAATATGGAAATCCGTTAAGATCTGATCTTTCTTACAGCTGCCTGTATTTCTGAGCAGTGATGCTCCCTTCTCCTCTGGTCTAACACCTTATTTGAAGCTGCGATGGATCAGATGCCCTCCAAGAACCAGCCTCCATTCAAACTCCTGAGCACACTGGTGCTGACAACGAGGCATCCTTCGGTGGCGTCTTTTTCCATGGGGGATGCTCTGCCATAGCCTTCTTTCTCCCCCACCACCACAGTCTGAGCCACAAAGTGCCAAGGCACCGTACAGCCATACGTCACAAGTGCTCCGCAAATATTGGCAAACTCTCGCTTTAGAGGTGATAATATAACATAAGAAATTAAGATCATGGGTATTTGTTAAAGGGGTGAACTAAGGATGTGAAGGCTAAGTCTGGCAGAGCCAGAAGTAACAATAAAATAAAATGTGCTTAATAAAGTCTATGAAATAGAATTGCATCAAGTAGATTATACTTCTCCCACTGCTCAGTAGTCTTTAACAAATCCTTAACTGGCATAAATTACAGTGACTTTCCTGAAACCATTGAACCTTTCTCGGTGTCCGGAAAGATAAAACTGACCTCTTCATTTTCTGATTCTCCTTTTTTCTCCTTGCCAAAGGAAACAAACCCCAAAAGTTTTTCATGCTTGAGATCCCCAAGGATATGGTATTACGCTTGGCAGGTACTGAAATTCAGAGTAGGGCAGCTGCCTGCTTTACAAGATTTCAGGCAAAACCTGTTGGTTTTAACAAACATACCTTGGTGGGTTGTTGTATTTTTTTTTACTTCAGTCTGCTGTTGAGATAGGAAAATGCAGGTAGCCCAACCCCCCTTTTCTACACTTCCCTCACACAATTGGTAAGCTTTCAGAGATGCCAGTAACATTTGAAATGGCCGAGTGCCATTTCGGCTGAAATACTGTAGCCGACCCCTCTTGTTGCTCACCTTTGCCATGTACAGTGTGTGAAATACCCAATGGGTAAGCAGCGACTCAAAGACCCTACCAGCTGCTGAGCTGTTCAGTCGGTTTGGCTCTGGAAATATTAAGCCAGAGTCGGATACAAAAAGCCTGCGAGCAGAAGTTTGTGACAATAAACTTGGTATGAGAGGAGACAGAGCAAAGCAAAGCAGATGATAAAGGCACAATTTGCTTGCTGTTAGCAATGCCTCTGTAACATCACAGGCTATCTCTAAGCTATATTTTCCACTGCATTGCCGGCTTGCAAAACTTTTAATGGAACAAGTTTTTCTGGCAGAAGAACACTGATTTTTATCTTTAATGAGCAGCCTCTCTATCATTTAGCTTCAGGAATCGGCTTCCTGGTTGTGAACTACTTGAGAGTGCTGACAGGCAGGCAGCTTCAAAAGCAGCCAGGAGAAATTGTCTCGCTAACTTTGCAAAGGAATTAAAACATGCTGAAAGGTGCAAATGATGGTGTCATGGAGCAGGAGGACTCTGCTTCCCAACATGGAGAAATGATGACTTGGGATATCAATGACATCAAACTTCCCCAGGTATGTGTCTGTGTCTCATAATTTCATCCAGTTCTGCTGAGTCATCTCCACTTCACCGCTGATCTTAAATGCTTTCCTCAGTCATCTATACCTTGTTGCCTTTACTCTCTTTGCCACCTTGAGATATGCGACAGCTTATAGCGACAGCTTTTTACTGAAAAGCTAGAAAATATTAGCAAATATTCATGTTTCCATGCATTTTTCCTTAAACATATTACTGAAAGAGCTGCGGATACATGAAAAATAGCAATGCTGCAGATGCGTTGCCTTTCTAGTCCACTGGTGGATGAGGTGCAGAGAAAGCAAAGAAAAAAAATTACCTCCTGCTGTGGATGCTCAATTGGAGATGTCCAGGACTTGCTTTTTGCCTTGGGTAGTGCTTTATGAGAAATGAGCACAGCACTCATGACTTCCTTGCTACTCCGGCTGCTCAGCCTCGCCGCATATTGGGCTCCAGGGCTGGCTTTCCATATGGAGGCAACACTCCTTTCACAAGCACCTGGGAAAAGCTTGCTTCATGTGAGCAGAGATTTGCTGAGAGGTAGAACAGTGATCTCTCCCTCCTTCAGTCCTTTTCTAGTCTTCCTATCTAAAAATTTCCACCATGCTCTCCACTAAAAGCCCACAGCACCCCGCACCCCAATGTCATCCCCCTGTCCTTCACCTTAGCGTATCTGTGCCAGAGCCCTCCTACTGGGGTCCTTTACCATCCAGCTCCTTCATCTCTCAACCCTGTCTCCTTACCTGATCCCAGACTCTTTACTATGTCACTGCTTTTCTCCCAAGGCCTCCATGTCCCAGGCTGCTTCCTTCCCTGCCCTGCACCCCAAGGTCACCTTCACCTGCATTTCAGCCTGGAGGCTTCCTCCACACCCTGCACTACACTATTCAATGGCTCCTGGGGCAGCACAGGAACTTTTATCTTCTCAGTTGATGTTCTTGCTGCACTAATGGCTCTCAATGGCTGGGATCAGCAATTTCAATAGGAATTTCAAATTCCTATTTTGGTTTTGTACCCCTGCAATGACCTTTTCTCTCAAAACCATCAGCAGGTGTGTTAGGTGCTTTACAGCTTACCGCATTTGTTGACTGTACCCACCGAGGTGATGCCTGTTTGGTCCTTTTCCCCCCCTCTATTGTGTTTTATTTTTATTATTCCTTACAGGGTTGTCCTCGGGGTCTTCTTTGCTTAGTCCATAGCAGTGAAAATAAAAAACGATCAGGCTGCCGAATCTGTTTGTTTTGGACTTCAGAATAGTCACTATGGAAGTCTTTCACAGCACTTAGGCCAAAATGAACTAAAATCCAGAACTAAAGACCTGCAAATGTGGGCATAGTCTCAGTCTGATTCAGTATTTGCCCTTTTTCCAGTGAGTCAAGTCAAATCCAGCCAAATGATTCAGTGTAACGCTGCTGTGAATGGCCTGAAAGGCAAACAGGATTTCTGCCATGAAAGCTTACAGAAGTCAGCCAGGCAGTGACTGCTGTCTGCAAGGAAAGTATCTGCTATTTTACATCAGGCTCCCCATGTTCCTCTCCTGGGGAGGTCCTGCACTGAGCTGGACCCATGGCTGAATGAGAGCAGCCTCTTGGCCCAGCTTTCCTGATGCTTTGGGGCTCGTGGGGAGACATGGGGAGCTGTGCTTTTTCCTGTCTTCCCCCCACCACTTACTCCTACCAACCAGCATCACCTGACAGGGCAGTGGAGTCACCCAGCCTAGAGGACACCCCACAGAAGACCAGGTCTGCTGGGGTCCTGCTTGAACTCCTCTCTTCCTCAGCCTGACACATGTCTTGCTTTGATCTCTCTGCAGGACGTAAGACAGACAGACTGGTTTCAAGAATGGCCAGATTCCTATGTAAAACATATCTATAGCTCAGAGGATAAAAACGCTCAGAGGCACCACAGCAGCTGGGCAATGAGAAACACCAACAACCACAACTCTCGCATCTTAAAGAAGTCCTGCCTTGGGGTGGTGGTCTGCAGCAATGACTGCTCGACCTTGGAGGGGAGGAAGATCTACCTACGACCAGCCATATGCGATAAAGCTAGGCAAAAACAACAGCGTGAGTATGAAGATGGCCGCTCATTATATGGCAGTTCATAAGTGAACAAAATAGAAAAGAATTCAAAGTAGAGGATTCCTTATATTCAAATGCAACTCTTGATTTTGGAACAAGGCACTTTTTACATTTCCTACTGTTGGAGGAGGAGTTGTTTGCTTGTTTGTTTCCTTTGCTTTTTCTTTCTAATCTCTATTTCTCATGGTTAAAGAGTAATTCCCAACCTTCTCAGGCCCATGAGTAAGGCTAATGAGAAAGCTGTGCAGTGCAGGCAGTGTCCTGCTGTGCTGTTCCTGCTAACCTGAGGTTTGGCTTCATTACTGCATAGGCCTAAGAGCAACTCAGGAGGCAAAGCTTGCAGGAAAGAAGTTGCTCATAAACTATGGTGACTGAAACACAGTCATGGCACCAGAGCAAGGCAATGCAAATAGAGAACATGAGCTGCACGCACATTTTTAGCGAGACCATTCCAAATAATTGTTGACTGCTCAGTAGAGCTAGCATATACGTATTTCTGGATCTGATGAACATTTTGGCTAAAGAAAGGCATTACTCAAGCACTCACTGAGGTCAGAATGATGTGCTCTAGAAAAATCAGACAAGAACATATTTGACATTCCAGACACTGCCAAGTTGAAAACAGCTAAAACTAACCATTATTATAAATGATCAAATAATAATAAAGCTGTAATAGAAATAATTTTTTCCAGTTATATTTAACAATGGAATAGAATAAAGGCAATTTTTAGTTTGCTTATATTGATTTTTGCTTATGTTTGAAAGTTTTTTGCATAGCTTTTGTCAGTGTAGTTTCTGAGCCCCAAACCACAAGTAGCAATCCACCACCAATGAACCATTGTATCATGCGGGATTCATCTGATTGGTGGTGTACAGAAAATATTTCCCACCATCTTTGCCACAGGAAAATGCTGTCCCAACTGCAATGGACCCCTGAGGCTCCTTTCCTGCCGAGGCCATGGTGGTTACCCAGTTACCAACTTCTGGAGGCATGAAGGCCAATTCATATTTTTTCAGGTTGGTATAAAATTACCTTATATTATGCAAGTTAATTTTAAAGACTGTTTTTTGAGGTTGATTAAGGACATTTTTTATTTCAATAAATAAGGGTCACTGATTATGATAAGGTCAAATGACTGTAAAGAGAAAAATTTTCACAGTGATAGGGCAAGGTAAAAGAAATGGTTGTAGCCAAGGGATTGTCTATGGAAAATGCCATCTATGCATTATAGGTAACTTATATCTGGAAAACAGGGTACACAAGTGTTTAAATACTGGACACTATTTCTGGAAGCTGTAGTCCTAGTTTAGTACCATAACCACTGAACTGCAACCACTGAACTGCCTCCTTTTTCCCAGTCTTTTACTTATATGCAGTTTTAATAAAATTAATTCTCTGTGGAAGCTAATGGAAATTAATGTCCTGATAAACATGTCTAAAGTGTGAGAAGAATCGAAATGACTGAAAAGATATTGTAGCCAGGCTGCAGAAAACCATGTGGCTTCAACTCTGTGGGTAGTCTCTTCTGCACATAAATGTGGTGTACTGGTTTTATGATTTCAGGGAATTTCTACCCCATTACACTTCACCTGAGATGTGCTTGTTACTTGAACTCACATTAAATAAGTCTTATTAAATACAAAGCATTGAATAAGGCCATATGTGTGTTTTTGGCCTGTGCTACAAATTCTGCTCCCTTAAGATGAATAACAAGATTGTTTCTAACTTTAACATCTCATAATTCCTTTCTAAAGTCCAAAGGAGCTCATGACCATCCACGTCCAGAAACAAAACTAGAAGCAGAAGCAAGAAGATCAATCCAGAAAGCACAGACAGCTTTTTCTCCATCTTCTCCAAGATTAAAAAGAATCCGGGAGATTGAGGTAACTCTTACTATCAACCAATTAAACTGTGGGCTTAGTGATCCATGTTTCAAGGCACAGTTGAGGGTCTCTGGGCTTTGGATCTGGATGGGATCAGGCCAAAACAGAGTAGGGCTGTCCTGAGCATCCTGCTCTACTCAGCACTATCACCCACTGCCAGCACCCCTATCTGGAGCCAATTTGGGCCCGGTGACAGCAGGAAATTACATGTCTACTGGTAAACAAAGCAGGACTGGAGGGGAGGCTCAGTTGTGTCACTATTCACATGGTCCCTGTCATGGATTTGGCCAGTGCTAACTTGTGCTCACAGATAAAATGCCCTGGCATGGGTCAGGAGGACATCATGTGCCAAGGACCATTCCCTGGCAGGATTTTGGACAAGACTTCATCATATTTGGGCCTCTTCACTGTAAACAGCTGGCTTTGAGCCTGCCTGTGTCTCTACGTGCTATCATGCTAGAGGTGGTGTATCCTCCCTAGCCTGGTGTGTGGAATAGTAAACAGTGCTTCTTCAGCTACAGGCAAAAGGGATAACTGGGCTGAGGACAAACTTCTTAAATGGATGACATGAGGAAGCAGGAGTCTAAGGAGCAGATTAAAAGAGCGAACAAAGAACATTAAGCCCACTTGAATGGAATATGAATTTAGGAGATGCAGTTATTTTCTACTGGTAATACTCAGGAGGAGACTAAACCAGAGCTCAGGAGTGACTCTCATGGAGACACACTGACTTGGAATGGAACAGTCATGGAGTACAGGACAGACTGGTGGTGGCCTCTTGACACAAGCACCTGAGCCACTGTATAAATCTCTAACAACAACAGAAACAAGGATTTTCATATCACTGGTTTAACTATCCCCATGAACACTAAAGTAGTCCTCACCTAGGAAATGCTACTGAGCCACATGGCTTTTTCTCTTTTATACCTGAGCCTACTGGTCTTACTGAGTCAAAGTCCCTCTAGGCATGTCTCTCTCTTTCTCTTTCTACACCATCTTCTTGGTGGCTTCACTTTGAATTGTGTGGGAGCAGGAACAGACCAAAGATGTCATAAATACCTAATTGCAGAGCCTGCTTTTCAGCTGGTCTGACTCTGGGCAGTCAGAGTGATACCATTTACCTTCAGCTGGCTTTCCAATTCATGGTTCTCCAGCAGGTTTTTCTTGTGAATAACCCATCATCTTCATGTTGTACCAAGATCAGCTGCAATCCAACTAACTCATGAGTCTGATTTGACATGCATAACCTGTGTCGCTGAATCTGCAAAAAGTCTTCTGAAAAAATTCAATTTTAACGTTCTCGCAAGAGACCAGGGAGGAGAACTTTAGATAAACATATGAGCCCTAAACAGAGCAAGTGATACATAGGATGTTTTCTCTATGGTGTCAGCAGGTCTTTAGCTGAAGGCGGGCTGGGTCCTACATCAGGTTGTTGGAATTTCTTTTAATGGTGAGTAGAGAACAGCTGAAAGGAGCTTTGCTACTCTGGCAGTCAGCAAAATCACTATAATTAAATGGATGCAAAGGCAGAATTACAAAGAGATACCTGTAAGCACTCATTAGAAATGATAGCACAGAATGAGTTTTCTGAAAGGAATTAAAGTTTGCAAAATTATAATCCAGTAATGAGGGCAATTAAAGAAGTTGGGAAATATCCAGAACAAAAGACTTTGAAGATTAATTCTTGTGTGCTGCTCCCTCCCTGAATGAAATTTCTATTTGTGGAGTGAAAAAAAAAGAAAGATAAGAAAATTTATCAATTAGAAATAGAAGTAGTTTCTTGAAAAGCTGAAGCACAATATTGTAGTGAAAAAAATAACTTCAAAACAATCAGTTTAATAAAACCATACTTAGCTTTTCAAAACTCCATAGAAGAAAAAATAAATTCTGTGGTGTCAAATGGATCAGCATAATTTCATTTTTAGGTGCATCTTCAGTATGTGCTGGCAGCAGACCCTGAGGGCTGTGAACGTGAGGTCTAACAATTCTTTCAGTTTAAAACAGGCTTTGGGCAAAAACTGGTGAAACAAACCCAGACCTGTGATCTGGGAGCCCTGTTTGATTTGACCCCAAAGCCCACTGGCACTACCCTACCAGCTGACTCTGCTATGATGTCTGCTTAGTTGCCTGTATTAATTGAATGCATTCATGAGTGTCTCATACAGGATGGATTTTATTTCATGCTCTTAGACTACACCTTGTTTAACTAAACCATGCCTTGCTTTCCCAAGTCTGTGACAGGTGCAATGTCGACGCGGGAGGCTTTGCCTTTGCTTCATTCCAAGCCGAACACTTACGTGCTACCTGCTAATTTTGGGAGACATTTAAGCAAAAGCTCCCAGGAGCCAATGTTGGGCAGCTGCTCTGTGCAGCCACCATACCAAAGGGCAACTGGGGAGGATGGGGGCTCTGGAGAGGCCCCAACCTGGAGCAGGAGCCTGCCCCTCAGGAGGACCCCCAACACCGGGAGGCCTTGCAGTGGCCATGACAACCCTGCGGCCAACCTGCCCTGTGCAACCCCTTCCCCCCAGCACTGGGCCCACCCTGGCACCCAGCACATCCTGCCTGTCACAAAGGGTGACCATGACCCCTTCAGGCCTAATGCTGGCCCTTCAGGAGATGAATGCTGTGAGGAGAAATCCCCACTAGCCTACAGCGGCAGCTGTCTCCCTCCACTGCCCTACTCTGTGCTTCGGGGAGGCCCCTGCGCCATGGCGAGTGGGGTGCACCACCACTGCCAGTTCTCGGCACCTCTGAGGGGGAACAAAGGAGATAAGGGTGAGGGAGGGTGCTGCATGGATCTCAACTACTGCAATGATGACATGATTTTTAACCTGTACCCATTACGATGACTGGGTTTAAATGTCCTCCTTTCTCTCCTGCTCTGGCAATGGGCCTGATACTCTATCCCTATTGCAACGCAGATGTGAAAGTGCTACCATGCCAACTCCCTCTTTAGCTCTTCTTGCAGGTCTCAGGAGGGGCTTTCCTATCTGAAGACCTGTCTTTATTCTTTTCTTTTTTTTTTAACTGTTACATTTTCCCCCACTATTTCATTGATTTAATAAAAAGTATCAGACTTCTTACAGACTACCTTGCTGCCATTCTGGTTTGGTAGCATTTCAATTACCCTTGACGTTCAGTTTGTTCAAGCCTATGAGACTGGGGAACGTGCAGATGGATAACCTCAAAGACCACAGCTGGCACATGTGACCCTCCACACTCTTCTAGCTTGTTCAGGCAGTCATCTAAGTCCCTCCACTGCACCAGCCCTGCAAATATATTGTATAGAATCATCACAGAATGGTTTGGGTTGGAAGGGACCTTAGAGACCATCTAGTCCAACCCCCTCTGTTGTGAGCAGGGGCAACCTTCACTAGATCAGGTTACTCAAAGTCACCTTACCTTGACCATCTCCAGGGACAGGGCATCCACAGCTTCTCTGGACAACCTGTTCCAGCGTCTCACCACCCTTGTAAAAAAATTCCCATTAAGTCAAATTTAAACCTACCCTCTTTCAGTTTAAAACCATTGCCCCTTGTCCTATCACTACAGGCCTTGGTAAAAAGTCTTTCTTATAAGCCCTCTTTGTGTATTGAAAGACTGCAATAAGGTGTCCCCAAAACTTGCTCTTCTCCAAGCTGAACAACCCCAACTCTCCCAGCCTTTCCTCACGGGAGAGGTGTTTCATCTTTCTGATTATCTTCATGGGCCTCCTCTGGACCTGCTCTAGCAGATCCATGCCTTTCTTGCCTGGGGTCCCCAGAGCTGGATGCAGTACTCCAGATGGGGTCTCACCAGAGTGGAGTAAAGAGGCAGAATTACCTTCCTCAACCTGTTTGCCATGCTTCTTGTTATGCAGCGAAGGTTTCAATGGACTTTCTGGACTGCAAGTGCACACTGGCAGCTTATGTTCCATTTTTCACCCACCAGTATCCCTAAGTCCTTCTCTGCAGGGCTGAACTCAGTTTCATACATGTATATATTCAGGATGTGTTGCAGCTTTTTCTAGACGCTTTTAGTTTCTTCCATTGCAGATGGTGACAAATTTTTCAGCATTCTTTCCATACATCATCCCCTTTTCTGACCACTTCTGTAAGCTATATTTCAGCACGAGCTATCGGTTCCCTACCTTTTTTTTTTTAAAGTAGGGTGCCAAATTTTTTTTTTTTGCCTGAATACAGTGGCCATCTCAGAGGTCTTTGTCAAAGATCTATCTTTTCCCATAATTCACGTGACTTTCCTGCATGACTAACCTCTGCTGCTCCCTGGACTGGGATTCAGGGGCCTCCTTTCTCACCTCACAGAGGGAGACACTGACGCATGTTCCTGCAGCCACCTCTGCAAGAAAGAGGGGTGTCGTGTCTGGAGCCACATTTCATGGCTGGTTCCTTTAACCACCCCAAAGATAGAGAGCCTTGGCTCCAGGGTCTGCCCAGCTGGCTGTCCTAACCGTGCCCTGCCCTGCTGGCAGAACAAGCTGTGCCCTGGCTGGCCGAGGTGAAATAAAGCTTTTATTGGGTTGAGTATGGGAGCAGAGTATTACGAAACATGTGGCAATAAAAATTTCACAGTACCTCAGACTATGGTGGATCTTGTGTTCATCAAACAGTTTCAGTCTTATCATTAATTTTTTTTTCTTTTTTATATTTTCTTTAGATTCACTCTCCTTTTTTTTAAAGACTTAGGAATACATTAGTTACTAGGTAAACCACTCTCATTGTCAAGGGTGGAGTTTAGAGACATTTATGAGACATGAAAAAATTGTATTTATAGAGTGTTTCATCATGTTTATTGCAATTTTTGAAACAGGAAATGTGTAGTGATTAGTTTTATGTGGAAAAAATCTAAATGCAAATCACGAAATGGCAGTCCACTGTTGTATGTGAGGGTCAGTTCACCAAACATTTTAGTCTGTGAATTACTCCAATGCTAATACCAGACTTTGTGAGTTTTATGATGATTCTTCGGATCAGTAACTCAGAGAAGGAAACTCTCATCAAGGGAAATCAGTAAGAGCCATAAGCACTTTGTGCTTTGAAAGGTGAGCTGCACGATCAGGGACAGACAGGTCCGCCGGGGCTGTGTCCCATAGCTAGGATTCCTCTGTGACTGCCAAACTGGTCACACCAGCAAGGGACTGTGCATGGCATGGACCCTGCCTGCTGCTGTCCTGCTCTGCCACATCTCTGAATGTCTCTCCTCTGAATTCCTTGCCTCTCTTACTGCACTGCTGCCAGCACCGCCTTTCAGCAGCAGTACAATACAGATGTGTGGCTGGGAGGCTCCTCAGACATTATTCCCACACCAAAAAAACATCAGTTCCCTTTACACCCACCAACCCCTTCCTCTATTTTTAAAAACTTCCAGCAAAGCAGATTTGATAACAGATCTCATAACCTGTTCCATGGCTTCACTGTCCCAATCCCAACTGCTATCACTTTTTTCCTCATATCTGATTTTATTTCCTGCAGATCAACCATTTCTTTATCTTGAAGATGGGTAGTGTCTAGTTACTGAGTTTCACAGGCTTCCTAAAGGACTATTGCTACCAAACCTTCCTAAAAGGTAATTACTACCACACCTGTCTTCCTGCCTGAGAAGCAGGAAACTTCTTGTTGGTTTGCCTTGGCAGGGCTGTGCCTTCTTGCAGCTCCCATGCACATAATCCTGTGCACCCAGGACTGTCTCGCAGTTTTGGGGGACCCCTAGCCCCCGTTCATGCAGCGTTCATCACACCCAGTGTGTTTCCAAGGGGAACACATTTCACACTCAGGGAGGACAGGTTATTCCTTTTTAAAAAGGAGGAAATAAAAGACTTCATGATTTTTCGAAGTTTAAACACAGAAAGGCTTCTGAGATTTACAAGCTGCCAGGGTCAATTTGACCTTCCCATGTTCTTGCAGTGACTTCTATGCTGGCAGCAACTCCCGTCACTTTTGGTACAATCAGCACGGTGGGTCGATATAGTGCCAAATTATTATCCATTTGGCTCAAAATGTGAAGATACAAATCCCAGGTCTGACCTTCACAAAAATTACTTTTTGCAACATATTTAGGATATGTGAAATGTATATATGTCACTGCTTTAAGCCTCTTTTAACCAGCTCTAAGGTATTGTGCCCAATTGGATGGTGATAAGAATCAGATGTGAAAGATGGCACTAGATGCATTTTCCTCTGCAGTTGCAAGAAAATATAGTGAACACTGAGGTTATTCAGGGTAGCTTCATGAAGAGACACCAACTGATATGTGAGAATCCACCTACAGGTAACTCTGTAACCTTACTCTCTTCTGCAGAAAATGTCTTTCTGCAAGGCACAGCTGTAGTAAAATATTAGGAAGGGAGCAGAGATGCAAGGGGGTCAAGATGAGAATGGGTACTCAGGCGAAATGTTTTGTTCTGGCTTATTGGTGTTCCAGATGGCTGTAGCTACTGCCAAAGCTTACAGAGATATCCATACATGGCATGGATGGTCTACACTTGGTTCCAGGGTCTTAGCTCTGAGAGCACTGGCCTCAATATTTAAGGGGTAATTTTTATGAGTAATCCCTGTGCTTGCTTTGAAGCCAGTATTTTTTTTTTATATAAGGGCTCTTCTGAGGCCATCAGAGAACCACAGCAATGTTGCTCAGAATGATACCTTAGCCAGACTGCATCTTACAGAAACACAGCTTTTATTATTGGTTTGAGGTTTTTTGACTCATTTAGAGATGAAATCTAGATAAATAATCAGAAAGATCTATCTTAATAATACAAGGCAGCAGCTGGACACCTCCACTTTTTAGTGAGTTTATCCTCAGAATATTCTTCTGAGAAAGGGAACTGCTTCTGTATCAGTCACACCAATGGGGCAACGAGAAGGCAGAGCAGGGATTTGACCCACATCTCTCTAGTCCTGGGCACAAACACTGGGTTTCTTCTGGCCTTCCTCTTCCCGGGGCCTCTAGCTTCGCACATGAGAAGAATTGCAGACCAGACGAGCGCAGTCTGATGTTTTCATTTTGAAAACTCCTTTTACAAAGGCCCCGCTCTTTGGCAGACCGAGGCTATAAACTATTTTATGTAAACCGCAAGGTTATGGATTATTTTCTAAAATACGATCCTAAATGCATTCTCTGTAATTTTAAATGGAACAAGTGCGTCAAACTCCTGGTGGTAGAAAGGACTCCATCTGAGGAAGCGTTAAGAAATACACTTGCAGTAATTGCATTAAGCTTTTCTTTCCTCATGCCCTTTGGGATATTTACTAATTCATGTGTCCAGTAGACCTGGAAATTTTGCTCTGCTTCCCCTCAATATAGTCATTTGGGGCTTTTTAAATAATTATAGTGAAGGAGTTACAATGGGACCATCTGTATGTGTTTTACCTTATTAAACGCAAAATGTAGACATGGCCCCCGAGGTGGATCTCAGCAGGATGTACCAGGAACAGGCTTTACATGGCAGGGTAGCGACTGGCGTCAGGACCCAGGGAAGGCAGAGGAGGATGGAAAAGTGGCAGTTTACTTAGGAAGAAAAAATGAAGGAAGTCTGCTGGTGTCAGGGTAAAAATAGATGCAATCAGTAATCAAAGCAGAGCGTGAATAGGATATTAACATTGTGCACCTGAACAGCCTGAGCAGAAGACCTGGCTCTTGTGCAAGCTGTGCAGACTAGCCCCGATTTGATACAGTGCCCCTTTCTCCCTGAGCTGCAGCAGTCCCCAGGCACTGTGGGGTTTTTGTCTTTCACAAGGTAAACTTCAGCAACACTGCTCACCTCCTGGAGCAAGGAGGACTCACCATCAATGCAGGAGAGCCAGGTTAGGGAGCACCTAAGCAAACCTGACATACATAAGTCCAGGGGCCCTGGTGGGATGCACCCACGAGTGCTGAGGAAGATGGCAGGTGTCATTGTGAGGCCACTCAATAATCTTTGTAAGGTCTTGGTGATAGGGAGAGTTTCCTGAAGAGTGGAAGAAATCAATGTCACTCCTGTCTTCAAGGAGAACAAGAAGGATGATCTGAGGAACTACAGGCCAGCCAGCCTCACTTTTAAATCTGTGAAGGTGATGGAGAAAATCCTCCCGGAAACTGTTTGCAAACACATGAAGGACTAAAAAGTGATAAAGAGTAGTCAGCATGGATTTATAAAGGGGAAACTGTGCTTAGCCAACCTGATAGCTTTCTACAATGAGATGGGTGGCTTGGTGGACGAGGGGAGAGCGGTGGATGTTTTTTATCTTGACTTTAGCCAGGCTTTCAGCACTGTCTTCCATAACATCCTCACAGACAAGCTGATGGTCTTGCTAAGTGGACAGTAAGGTGGACCGAAACCTCAGCTATTCTGTGATTCTGGGAACATTTAGGATCAGCCATAGCTGTTCTCATACCAGACAGTTGCAGTCTCCGGATACTTCTGCTTGAATTAGCTGTGTACCAGGTGGCACATCTGGAAAGCCATCCAAAGGCCTGACATACTAGGAACACCCTGGGGCAGCAGGACACGGCCTTTGTGGCCCTTAGACATCAGTATCAGCAGTCTGAACGCCACAAGCATCCTTTGCTCTCCTTGTTGGATTATTTGATTTCCGTGAGCAATGCAAGATGATCTCCTGGATGGCAAGTAGTTCCTGAGGCACGCCAGGAAGTCTCTGGCCAGCTTTTCACTCTGAGCTTATTCCTTCTGCTTCCAGTTAGTAACTGATGAAACAAAACTGCCTAGGAGGGCTTGTCTCGGATGAGTGTTTTTCATTTCTCAAAACCAGTTGTGTCAAGAGTCAAACCTCACATCATTTGGCAACTGTATCATCAGTGACGTGGTTTAAGTCTTCTGTTACCAAAGGCTGCCCAATCTATTTGCTCTCCTAATGACAGCTAGTCATAAATAATACAAACCACAGCACAAGAATGCCCTCTCCGCTCGTTGCTTCCTGTGCCTGGTAGAAACTGTTAAGCGAAGGCAAAAGCCATACGGCAACTGGGCATCCAGCTCCTTTTTGCGTCTAGAGGAGATGGCAAACGTGTGTGACACCTGTGGTAAGATCAGGGCCCTCACCCCTTTGCCCCCAGTAGAGTGTCAGTTTTGCAGTGGAACACACAAAGCTCACCTGCAGAGCATCACCCAGCAGACTAGCGGGCTGCCAGTAACCTGCTCTCCTCTCCTCTTGGCCAACAGGACCACTAGGAACAGGCAGAGGGAGGCTTTTCTCTCCAGTTCAAGTGAGGTACGTTATGGTTTTATTTCTATTTTATAGTTCCTTAGTTAATAATAGTTGTACAGCTAATTTAACAGAAGGTTCTGGTGTGACTTGACAAGCTCTAATACTCAAAGCACTCACAAAGGACTTCATCGCAATGATACTAAAACTCCTGCCATGAACAAACCTCTTCTCTTGAGCTTTCAGAAAATGAATAAATGCTCCTTTAAAGATAATATCTCATGTACAGTCTAACCCTGCTCCCTCCCAGTGCCTTTTAGGAGGAGAGAAGGTTTGCCTAGCTTTGTTAAATTACCACTTACACTGTTAACTCCTTTACACACAGCAGTACTGCCGAATGTAAGAAAAAAGGTTTATCTCCATAACCATGATCTGCATGAGGACCCTGCTCAGAAATATGTCTGTGTTCATCCTGCAGTGTGGCAGTGAGCTCCAGCACCCACGGTGCTGGGCCCCAGCCCTGGCTGCAGGAGGAGGGGAGTGCCAGCTCCATGGCACAGCTGCGGCTGCTTGGTGAGGCTGCAGACTCTCCACACAGTGGAGATGAGACATCTCGCTGTCAGCAGATAGCACTCAGCCTCCCCACCAGGTTGTCCTTCTGCATTCCCTCCTCTCACCCAGCCCCTTGATCATGCACATGATCTGCCCTTTCCTGTAAAACTAATACTTTCTCAAAAGGTCCCTCTCAGGTGCCAAGGGAGTGCTTGAGTATTTTTAAATGATGGTCTCTTGGAAGCCGGGTTCCAGTAAGAGAAGAAAACCTGCATAATATGCAGCATAAAGCTTAAAGTTTCTCTAAGTAGATCCTTTTTACGCTGTCAATGGGCTTTTCTTGGCCACTCACACCCCCTCAGGCAGGGTATGGCTGCTCTCCTCCAAGTCCGATCACTCCTTCCTCCTGGGAATACGGTGTTCTGAACTCCAGCCAGCCTCCTCCCTCCCTCCTGTCGTTGCACAGAGTGCATCTACATTTTTCCACACTTACTCTTAGAGGTTATTCATTTAAAAAACCTGACTTGTTCATAACATCCACCTACTTGATTACAAACATGGTCTTGCATGACATAAATTGTGAATGCTTGGCTTCTTCTGCAACTCTCCCTTGTGAATTCTGTGGGGTCTAATAATGGAATAGTATTAAAAAAAACTATTTAAGTACTATAAAGATCATTTTTGATGGTATAAAAACTGAAAATAGACATCATATGGCAGGCTTTCTCTCCATGGAGACACCAAGAGTGTCTCTTTCCACCCACCACCTACTTTCATCAAATCCGTCAGAACTTCATAATTGAATCTTTGGTCCCTCTGTCAAATTTATCTGGAAACTGCTCAGCAAGTTCAAAAGTTATTGGTGGAAACTGTCAGACTGACAAGATGACTGAGTAATACTTCATTTTTGTTAGGAACTGGCTAAAAATTGATCTGCAGGCAGTCACAGGGCTTCGAATCCAGGCAGGCTTTGATGCACTTCACTAGAGGGTGAGGGCTGCACAGGCATATTTGCTGCTGCAGGTAGTTGTGATTATCCATGTAAACTATATAACATGGTCCTTTTTTCATCAAAATACTCTCTTAATTTCCATGACGACTGTAACTTTAGCAGCTGTTATCCCATCCTAGTCCTGTTGATAAATGCAGATTTATAGCACAGGAGTAAAAGCCATGTTTTTACCTTACCGTAACTGTGCAGGCTGGCTACACATGTTCAGGAGGCAGAGACTCATGGGAACTTGGAGCTGCCTCCACAGAGCTCACTACCCCTACAAGTGATGTGCTGTGATTACACAGCCAGAGCCCAACTCTCCCTCCAATTTGGAAACAACTCTTTCTCTGTATCTGGCTCTTGCTATTCAAGGAATCAAGCCTGTTCCCAGACCTGGGCTTTTGGAAAGCTTCAGAGCAAAATGAGAGAAAGCTTAAGTTGACACACATCTTTGTGCAGGCCAAGATCACGTCTACGTGAAATGTGGGTGGTTTGGGCATAGCTACAGCTGGGATTGCCTGGCCAGGTTCTCCATCATTAACCCCAAATGCCTCATGATCAAGGCATACAGCCAGTGCCAGGGAGACGGCTCAGCCAGCGTCCTCCTGAAAACAAGAGTGAGCCCTCCCCATTTGGGCTGTCTCCACAACAGTGTGGCTGCTCTGTCCCCAGGGCAAGTAGCATAGAAAGACACAGTTTGCATCACCATGCTTCAGCCCACTCTGCATTTAGCCATACAGACGCTGCCCAAACCAGCAGGCATACTCTGCACATGTCTGAAACAAAAAGGGCTCCTGAAAAACTTGCAGACTCCTACTTTTATCCACATTTTCAACCTTTCATCACTCCAATACCTCTGCATTTTTAGTAGTCTTCAAGTACTACAGCAGGGTAAAGAGCTGTAAATTGAAGACAAGCACAGCAACTAGTTCTCTTAGATCTTCTGGAAAACCTTAACTCTAAAAACTTAACTGTAAAACTGGGGTAACAGTAGTCTTTTCTCTGTTCATATGCTGTAAATTCACATTTTGTTTAGGTTACAACTCTTCTAGAGCAAACCATCTTTCAGGCCTGATGAGAAGCAGAACAAATGCAGTTTTAGCGTAAGATGATCAGGAATGCTGCTGTGCTGAAGCTCAGAGATCACCAGCTGATCAACAGGGTGCCCCATTGCTATTTTTTTAATTCCTGTGAACAACAGTAACCACATGCTGATGATGCACTGTATGATTTTGGTCTCAAAAAAGACTCTAGTTTAGAGTACTTCAAGAGGAAAGAAGAAAAACTTGATTCACTGCGTTGCACATACCCAGACAAATATTCACCCTATCATCAAGATTACTTTCTGTGGTAGTTTTTCAGGTTCTGCAGACTTCAGTGGGGTTTTATGTGCAAAGTTTAAGACACACTTCTTGAAGAGGGAGCAGGTTCCATACAAAGCTGCTGGCAACTGTTTTGTCGGCTGCTCTGAAAGTTAACTCCCCCCAGCTGTCCCACTTTATTACCACTGGGAAATGCAGCTGACTTTAATATCTGTAAGTTTATTTTCCCCAGACTTTACTTTCCAGATCACCATCTGTCTAGACACTGTCAATTACTAATATGTGTACTCAAGGTGAGTTTAAGGGTACTTGATATTTTCTTCTTATGTGATTAAATTTCCAGGCAGCACTGAAACAACCCATTATATTCGCATTTGTCATTTAAGGCAGATGTCACATTATACAAAACAAATTAAAGACCTTTTCATTGATTTTTACTGAAACCAAAGTACAGAAGTTGTGGAAAGTACCCTGAATTTCAAAGGTCTTCTTGGAGGTTGCATAGTAAAAATAATCTTTTCCTCAGAGACCCCTCCCACTCCCCCCCAAAATGAGTGAGGTGTGGGAAGAAGGATGCAGCTGAAACAGATTGAGAGTTAACACTGCTTACTATAAAGAGAAAATGGAAAAGCTTTTTACGAGCAATCAGATTGATGATACCCATCCCTATACTAATCTGTACAAGGAACAATTTGGCTGTGCTGGAAAAACAGCAATGACATTTACCTTAAATGCAGTTTCTGCTAAGTAGCTCCTAGTGCAGCTGGCTCCTCCTGCAGGTGCAGGTCACCCAGCACAGGCCAGCAGCCCCCAGCAGCTGCAGGGCCAGCTCGGCAGGTGTTGGTACAGACATTGGGTAGCCCAGGACCAAACCTCTTCATTCTGCACATCACATCAGACAGCGGAAAAAAAGGTTCAGTGCTGTCTACATTTTGATCTCCAGTACTGCTACTCTTGGAGAAGATGACACAGCCACTGGGACAGATCAGCTAGGAAAAAATCCCCTAAAACCCCAGATACATACGCTCTTAATGCAAATTGATTGTAACTGATGATTATTTTCAGACACATTTATCAAATTTCCTTTACAGTACAAAGAGATTTGTGTCTTTTCCTCTACACTAAGCCACTGAATTGCATTACCCACCAGCCCTGACATGTCTGCTCCTCTGGTTCCCCAGGAACTATACTGTGGACACAACAGAGGTAAGGCAAAGCACCAACTGTTCCTTTTAAGCAAACAATTATGCAAGTGATTTTACTAAGAAAGCTGCTAGCCTTAGCATAAAGGACAAAGCCTGAATCCTCAATAGTTCAGCCATTTTAATGTCAACAGAAGTTTCTGAATACACTGGCACACATTCCAGGGGAAATTTCTTGGATTTAAAAAAATATCAAAACAGATTATATTGTTTTCTTTCTTTAAACAAAAAATCTTGTGTACACACGACGTGTTTCTGACATTCTGACCAACTTGGCTCATGGTTATGGAGTGAATGGGGAGCTGAGCTCAGCAGCTGGGAAGTCTCTGCTACTGGTCCTTTGCACTGAATTGCACCGCCTCTACTTCTCCCTGCCACCTACAGCCCAGCTTTACACACAAAGGTTTCACTGGTGCTAATCTCCAATTAGTCTGAGTAACATTGAATCACCTGAGCACCCGCTCTCCACCAAATTTTGCTCAGCATTTAGACTGTTAATTGTACACTGAGGCTGGAGGCACCAACAGCACTCTCTTGTATCACTCTGATCTATCATCCGTCCTCTGTCAAAGAGCAAAAATGCATTGTGCATTTAACTGCAGGCTCAGCCTGTGTATTCCAGCGTGCTGCAGAAATCTCACAGACTAAAACAGCTGGCCAAGATTCCCCTTTTGCTACTATGAAGTGAAGGCTCCAGAATATTATTAAATATACAGAGTTCCTCTTTTTGCCCAAAAAGTATTTCCATGGGTAAAATGCTGGGAAGCAAAGACCTCCTCAAGAGAAGGCTGGTGTCTTTATTCCACTGCTAAGAGATCCATGGCTCCAAGATCCATGTTTCTGTCAGCTCTTGTAGCTCTCCTTCTATTTTTGAAAGTGCACTTGTCTCAACCAACAGAGTAAACTCTTGGGAAAAAGGACTACATAGGTGTATACTTTGTATTTTTATCCAAGTTACTGATATAATTAGTAAAGGACAATTTCCCAGCAGTAAACTAGTTATATCAACTAATGTCTTTATAAGGCAATTAAAAGGACAATAAAACTAAACTATAAGAGCATGGAGCCTCTAGCAATTAAAGCCTTGGACTACTGAAAATCACTAGATAGAATGAAGGAAGAGCAACTGGTCACCCATTTCTTTGCTGAAACAGGTACTATTTTAATAGCTGCATGTGAACAGATGTAAGAGTATCTGCTGATAAACCATGTATTGAAACACAGAACTAGCTCAACTTTCTCACATCGCTAACTGCAAAGGAGCAAGCACATTAATCACAGCTCAGTCTCAGATAGAAGGCTCACATAATTTTCTTGAAGGAATATTTCATGTAATCTTAAAATAATCGTTGCCTGAGACTTCTTTTGAATCAATATCTCAATTTATAACGGATCTCAAATGATAACAGGACATTAGCTAGCTTTTCCTTTACACCCAGTGTATTTCAAACACGTAGCCAAGGCAAGAAAAAACAAAAGCTCAGAAGCAGCAGGTTAAGTCCTGGTATGATAACAGCATTGAACTGAAAGGCTCTTCTATTACATCCAACTTGGTTACTGGACAAAGCTATACCCAAACAAATAACTGATATCATCTTCTGATTCCTGTGACAAAAACTTTTGACATTTCTCAGCAGGCAGAATCAGGTCTTCATCCTTCACTCTCAGCAAAAGTGTAACATGTTTTTCTGTTCACAAACGTGGCAATATTTCAAAACAGGAAGCTGATACTCTAAGCAATCGTTTTTTCCCTTCAGCAATGAGAACACAGTACACTTCTTATTACACATTTTGTTGCATGAAGTAATAGTGCAACTGCAGCCTAAGGACATAGGCCAAAGAAGGGTTGTAGGCAGATTCTTATTAGACAAGCTAGAAAAAGCACGATGTTTCATACATACACATCCTTATTCAGAACTCATGGAGCTGAAAGCTTCTTTACTTTTCTCAGATAACCTGTAAGTAGCATAACAAAAAGAGGTTGGTTCTTCCGGTCAATCTTGCCTGGCAAGTAGTTTATGCATGGCAATTCCTGATTAATCATCCTAAATTGTATAAAAATAAGGGTTTCTTGGCAAAATAAGAAATTGCAAGGGATTGCATGTTCAAAATCATGATTTATTGATGTGTTTTTAATCATGTAGCTCCTTGCAAAGATACACTTCATAAATTACGGAACACATATAGTTCTTTCCACAGCTTTTACATTTTAGTCCTCAAGTCCAGGTCAGTATTTTGAAATGAGATGTTCAAAGGTAAATTACATAAAATGGCTTTAAAAAACGACACTAAAAAGCTTCAATTCTTTCAGAATCCAAGACACATATATAATAAGCGGGATTACAGTGTCTGCACTACACCCCCAAGCGATATATGCAGGAGAAGCAGCGTACAGTACCTGCACCAAACCTGAAGGTACACTTCATTTAGCAGTACACAGCACCTCAACATCTACAGCAGCCTCAAAATTTATCTTAGCACAACAAATGCTCAAAGGATTTACAGCATCTGTAGCAAGGTTAGAAGAAGGGCTATAACACATTACAACCACGTCCAAGTGAGCCCTGCTAACCTGTGCATTCCAGCCTGGCCAATGCACAAGTGTACGCACCAGCGTTTCACCACTGCACTGACACGTCCCAGGCAGAGCCACATACCCTGCAAACTCCTGCAGTGCAAGAGAGCAACTCACTGCCTGCACCCCTCTCCCCTTCATGTCCATTCTGTGGAGAAGGCAGACTCCACCGAACTTCAATCACCATCAAATTATGTGTATAACCAACTGACATCACTGCACTGGTGGAGATGTATCTCTGCAGTTACATTTTAGACTTCATGTTTGCTTGCCCTTGATTGATTTTTCTTAAGGTTGATGTTGACAAAATGCCAAATCTTAAAGGCAAACAAAGTAAGTTTAATTTAAAGAAAACATTTATTTTAAGTTCTTTTAAGTCACACAGTTTAACAGGTAAAAGACAACTTTCTTCCCTTCGCATTTCAAGCCTTCACCAGAGACCACACACACTGTTCCATGGACAGTGAGATTTTCCTATAACAACTCCTTTTGGACAAACCAGTGTGCAGGCAGATGGAGACTCACATTTTAAGCACTGATTTATAAAATCTGTTTTAAAAAACCCAAACAAACCAAAAAACAAACAGCAAAACTTTGTTATCAAATTCTTGTCACAAAATAAAGGTGTTTAATACTCATAAGCTTGATCTCAAAACAAAAGCCAGCCATTCATAATCAAACAGAACATACTGCCTTCAAAAAATTCCCTAGAATTTTAAAATGTTCCAAATATATACACATTTATAACTGAAGTGCTCATTAGCTACAACCTTTTATTCATGCAACAGTTGTGAGAGGAAGAGGTGTTTCTTAGAGCGGCTTTTCTGAAAATGCAGTAAAACTCTTCACTCGTGCAAAGAACAAAGGGGTGTACATTTTGTCAATGTCGAAAGTAGTAACAGCTGTCTCACCAGTTGATCTGCAAAGAGTGTTGTAAAAGTTAAATCAGACACAAGTTGCTGTGTAAGTCCCTCAATAATACAATCATGATCCACAGTACAGCGTGCACCGAACTACAGCTGGAATGAAAGCGCCTTTCGTACTGCCTCATTCTGAAAGCATTTGGATGTTGGCTGAATCACACTGTACAGAATACACTTCTATTTTAATATCAAAGCAAACACTTTCCCCTTCCATTCTTATTAGCTCCAAGACTTGAAACAACACAGGATGTCACTCAAGTCACCATATTAATATTGAAGTTAAAAATCTCCTTTTCATTTGTTTCACTTCCCTGAATTCAGAATAGAGTGACAGCAAAAACTTCTATGTTTACACAACTTTAAAAAGAACCTCAAGTATTTCTGACCACCAGTGCCAAAAACCGTATGTCCTCCTACCTGTGTTTTATACTCATCCTTATTCTAGTTTGAAAAGGACACCACTGTACTGAGAAGTACAGCAGAACCTGAGCAGTACAGAAACTTCATGCTGAAAAGAACACCTGTGATATTGCCACTTCTTCATAAATTAGGTATGAAAATATTTGTTTTTATAAAAGCAATTTTTCTGTTTATGGAAATTACCTATACTCCTAACCACCAGCAGTTTACTTCCTAGATTTTATATACTTACAGCTCAATAGTTGAGCTATGTCCCCGTAAAAACACTCAATATAGATCTTAAAAGGATGGGAAGACAAAGCCTAAATCCACCCTAAATGCCAACATCAAACATCTGGACAGCCAACTTGCCAGTAATTTAGAGGGTCAGGTGCAAGAACAGTGGCCATGGCTCTTGCTTAATTAGGATCAGAACAGCTGGTCACAGGCCCATGTTTTGCACTGCTGGCTTTGTTTGCATTACAGTTTGTAATGCATTTGTAAGCATTACAGTTCTCACAGGATGGCTGCAGACATTTCTAGCTTGCACATCCACAAAGAAAGATACCTCAGTGAATACATGTTTTCCACACCCCTTTACTAGCACTGCACAGCATCATTCAACCGAAATTCAGTTCTGAAAACAATTGAACACTGTGCATAAATTCTTTAAATGGCTAAAATACTGCAGTTCTACTACTTGGGAAAGTTCCCATATCATTATGGAAAGTTACTAAAATCCTGGAATTTCTTAAAGTTCATTATGATATATCAAAGGAGGGCCAATTACTGTTTCCAGGACATTTTGTTAAAGCCTCCTGAGTGTCATAGTCCCTGCATCTTCTGTACTTAGTACTGGACAAATTAATGTCACCTGTGTTGCTACAGTTAAGCATTCTTCTTTGATCTTACTCTCCATTTACTCACTTGTAAGTTATGTGACAAGAATGATGTATCCAGATAAGTTTGTTGAACCTCTGGCGCCCACTGGAGCACAACTGTAGTCCTACATGAAAACTGTGATCGGTTTCTTGTGCAGGAACACGGCGGAAATACCTGTATTTGTAGTAGTCAATTGGTTTCTGTACAAAGAGAAAAGAAGTTTCATGACCTACAAAGAACACATCGTGCAACTATTTATCTTGAGGCCTAAGTAACTGAGAGGACGGATTGTTAAACTCCCACACTGAAAAGTAATTACTGGTACTCCTTGAAAATATGTAAGTGTAAATGTTAATTATGGAAGAAGTTTTCACAGAAAGTAAGATAAGCGTGGAAGACACCACCTAAATTATGCAAACTCACTGTAAAGTAGCGTGACACTTCTAACTCTAAGACAAGTTTCTCTTGAATCTTTGTTAATCAAAAAATTTTGTGATGTAAGTAAGTTCATTAAATCATTCAGAGTTCAATTAATGAATACTGCCTATTTGATTTTATTTAATGCTGCGGAACACTCTAAACTGATCTCAGGAAACGACCTCTTCATCCTTCCCTTCTGTTTGTTAACAATGTTAGCAAACTGCCTAATAGCACCACACATGGCAATTAGCCCTAAGGGAGAGAACCATCACTCAAAGGCGAACCAGATATTTATCCGTCTTAATAAAAACATTAGTACAGGTTTGGGAAAAAAAGGTAAGATAAATCAACATGCTTATTTATATTTTATTTTAAACTATTTTAAAAATGAAATTAATTTTTAAATCTCTAATGCAAATCTTCAGGTGCTTTAAAATGTTCAGTCTGAGAAAAAAAAATATTTAAGAACCCCCTCCTTAAACTATTTTTCCTCTCTTCTATTTTGGTACTCACCTCTTCCTTTTTCTTCATTATTACAGCAAAAACTTTGGTTTGATTGTCTGTTTCCTGGGAAAGACGATAATGGCCAAGCAAGATAGCATCTGTTCTGGAAGGTTAAGAGAAGGATAGTGTCAAGGACTTAAACATATTCTCTGTGTTGAAAAAGTAATGAGCTTACAATACAAATATCAGCAATGAAAAGGAGACTGCATATCATATAATCAAGGAAACTATTTTTAATTTCCATTTAGTAAAGTACTGGGCTCATTGACAGGAAATGATGAAAATATTTTATCATCAAAAGGTCGCTTTTAATTTTCCCAGGTAGGACAGTAAAGATAAGTTAGTCAGTTCTGTCTTGCCTACTGCTAAGTATTTTCTGGTGAACAGCTCCAACCTGTTCTGAAGTCACAAATTATCTTCTCTGTTTCTGACAAGTTCGTGCAAATATCAAAAAGAAATCAAGCAATAATTTAGTTATATCCCACCAAAATCTTCCCTTCAGTCAAGGAAGTGTGAGAAGGCAGTCAATGGCAAAATAGTATCTTTAAAAGGATTCTAAAATCACCAAGCTAATAGCACGCTTTCTTCCATCTACCTCCTTTAAAAGTTTAAAATCACATAACCTGCAAAGGAAATCCAATTGCACTATCATGACCTTAAAATGAAAGGTATCTTTGCATAAAGACCAGATTTTTTTGAGTTATCAGAACTATAAACATCTATAACACAATATAAGCAACACTGTATTTTTAGTTTTGCTTTGCTAAGCCAGGATATAGAATCCGAGACCAAAGTAAACAGAAATTGCCAGGTAAAAGCAAGATGAAAACTGTAGAGCCAAACATTTTACTTCAATAACCTTGTATTTTTAGTCCGTAAGCGAGGAACTATAGATTGAGGATCTTCAGGAGTTGTTAGCATCATAACTTGACCATCTGGAAAGAATCTCAAATACCTGCAAAATACAATTACACAGTACAAACATAAAAAACATATTCTGTTTCTGTTGGTGTGGGGTTTGTTTTGGTTTTGGTTTTAAATCACAGGACTTTTCCAAAAGGGCATAGATCGTAATAGGCTTTGAAAACATATTTCATGCAGGATATAACAGAAAAAAGAGAGATCAGAAACCAAAAGAGAGTTTTGAAGATGAAAGACCAAGTTATGAAAAAGGGCAGAAGTTCAGGAGTTTTGTCATCTCTTACCAAAGCAAGAAGGCTACCCTGGAATCAAAACTGACCTCAAGTAAGTTTCTCCATTCCTAGCACTGACAGAGACAAGTGCAACAAAATCTTATGTACAGTATCAGTACAGAATGGACAATGCCATATTGACTGTTTCAGGTTCTGGGATCTGATCAGTTTTTACCGTACTCGGATACTGTGCTGATGTTTGTGAAACTATAGATATAGCTACGAGATTCTCTATCAACAGCTTGCAGCCTCAGAAGAATGGACAGTAGAATGGAACAATAAATGCTGAGAACAAGATGAAGAAAATAAGAAAAAGGGTCTGAGAAAACAAATGGTAAGGTATTTACCGCAAAGTGAGAAAGCCCAGCCTTGTGATTATTTACAAAACTTTTATATCGAAAATTTAAGTGATTTGGGGAAAGAAGTCTGTGGATGAGTATTACTATTGCTACTGTTTAAATTTTATCTGCATTAAATAGTATAACTGAGGATAAAATGTGTTTCTAAACCTATCTCTAATTATCATAATAAATCCTATTTCTTAAGCCTTATTTTCGAAAAATATAGTTTTACACATTGTAATAGTTCCGTTGAGTTTTACAGCATTATTAACACTTGTGATGTCAAGGGCTGGATTAAAGAACTTAAGAGAGAGAAACATTACACTCACTCATTGTACAACAGTTCTACCTGTAATATTCCACTTGGTGCCATGCTCTATAGAAACCATCAAGAGATTGTTCTCCTTGGCGTATGTATTTTGTCTTGCTGATATAAACACCTACAGGAAAGGAAGATATAAGTAAACAAACAAAAATTAAGTACATATAATATTTTAAATTTAAAAAGACAATAATCTAAAACTTCTGAATTCACTTTTGCTACTTAAAGACATGAAAGCTTTTATTTTCATCCCTTACACCCTTCCCTTCTCTTTACAGATGTTCTACAGATTCAAAACCCCAAACAAATTCAGTTTATGTCTAACAACAATGTCATAAACACCAAAACCACCTGACTGCTTCTGTCACGGTTACATGTAGTAAAAACAAAACCAAAACCAACAAAAAACCCCACCCCAACTGTTTCCAAAAGTAGACCTTACCATCAAATCGAACACGGGGCCTTTCCAAAAACATTTCCCTCCAAGAGGCATATGGAACAAGTTTATTGCAGCTCCTGCCCCATATCTTCAAACAGACTTGATGCCAGATTTCAGGATCTCTAGTGAAAATGAGAAAAAAGAAATCTCCATAACTTTCCTGCAAACCTTGTTTAGTTTCTCTATGTCAAAATAACCCACTCCATTTTTTAGTTTGGATGCAACTGAAAGAAACTTCCTTGAACAACAATAACTCTTAATTTAAAATCATTAAGTAATTCAATTAATCGCATTTGAAAAGCGTTTGAAAGCCACTTCCTCCTCCCAGTGAAATTCAAGAACATAGTGCCATCTTCAGCCAAGTGCAGAACAGCAACATTGCAGTAGCCTGGCACTTTTCTGTGTGGTCACATGAGGATGACAACACAACAGGCATTATTTTGGAGATCCTGCAACTCTGAATTTCAAGCAAAGTAAAGCAAGTAAGACTTTCAGCAACCATCTTTATTACAGTGAAGTCATCTATCCAACATACCATTTCACGGTGTATTCAAAAGCTGATTAGCACTATGAGGAGCATAACATGACAATTGCCATGGGAAGAAAAAGTAGGGCATAGTCCTACATGTGAGATTTAATAGCCTAAAGGCAAAAAGAAAATAAAAACCACCTTTCCAACACAGGCAATTTTGCTTTATGGATTTATTATCCACCTCTACATACCATTTACAGAACGCTTGAATGTAAAAAAGCTCCTTTTTCTTCCTTAGAGCAGAGAGAACCTTCACTCTAGATAACTTATCTACAATACCTGGCGCAAATGTAAAATCCTCGACAAACAAGAGATAATTGCTCTAATGATCTTAGGTCCAAGTCGCTCGAAACCACCCATCGGAAAATGTACATTAGTACTTCCATAGGCAACACTGCAAAGAGAAAAGAAACGCCTGTTAGAAGGTAACCTATAAATCAGTACGTTATCTACAATTCCAGGTTTGACCATTACTGAAGTTCTGACTTTCCATTAAAAACATTCTACTTTTTCACATTGTAGCCAGATGCCGGGAAACAAACAAAAATCTTTGATTAAAAAAGTCACTGTGTATTAGAAAAAAGTCACATAATTGAAGAACAAAAACCAACAGCTGAAAGTGCATTATGGTAAGATAATACGAGAAAACATAGTTTTAGACTACAAATATCCACAACTGTAAGGTGTTATAATAAAAATACCACATACACATTGCACATCCACAGTGCCCACAAAGCAGTATTTTCTCCAAACCAACCTTGTGTGTAACACTACCTTCAAAGCATGCTGCTTTTGCATGACATGCCAGATAAGCTCAGGTCAGGTTCAGGATTGGATAGGAGGTCCCAAGAACAACCTATCCACTATGAAATTAATATGATATCACTCTGGGCTTTGTGGTACAGGTCCACTGATTGAAAATGGTATCACACAGCACTGCTGTACTGAAAGACTTGTTCTAATGTAATATAATTCCAGAATCCTCATCAAAGCTCCACAAGATCATACGATAATTTTCCTAGCATTACAAGTTAGGTGAGAAAGCCCTGGGAAATTATGCCAATATTCTTTCTAATAGCTTTCTGCCTCCCTAGGTTTTATCTGTTGTTTCAGTGGTGTATAATCTTGTTTACTAATCTTATAACATCAGGAATTAACACTTTGTGTATTTTCTACTACCACTGCTTTCCAGACCCTATGGCTTGAACTGTATGTTCAAGCTGTACGAACATGCACATAAGACTCGACAATTTTACTCAGTATAACTGTTTTGAGATCAAATGAAGAAAACAGCTGAGTGGCACAAAGGTACATTAAACAGTACCTAGCTGTCAATACTGTTGCAGAGACCACAATTTAATAGAATTCTGGTTTTTAGTGAAGAAACGTGCTTCTTAAAAAAACTGTGTTGCTGCACTTCACAAAACCAACGAGACCATTTCTGCTATAAAATTTGATGAAAGTAAAGTTTCACATTTCAAAACACTAACATAGTAAAAAGTACACACACCTCATTGGGCACCAGTTTCTATATCCATTTAACACACATCTCGTTTCATGAATCCAACTTAATTCTATGTTTTATTACTAAGAAGTCATAAATTTGCTATATTGCCTGTATTTTCAACTGTTAAATTAATGTTCCAGTATAAACAAAAGTTGTGCAAATGCATTTATTGCTATAATGTAAAAAACTGTATATAATGTAAATAAGCTCTCTGGTATGTGTGAACTCTTAGTGTCTTGGAGAATGGGCAACACAAAGGTTTAAAAATCTGTCATTGGTGCCAAGATGTAAACATCTTCTATTCTGACAGACACCAGTCAGCCAAAGCCTTTCATTATCTATCTTATCACCCACGTTTCTAAGTTTCTAGTAAAGCAGAGACTGTTAAGACACTTTGGTTCAGACACTGGGCAGACCCTGTAGTGAAAATACAGTATTTCTGGTGAAGAATACCATCTTGATCTTAAGCTTTGCTTGTGTAAAAGAAAAATAAACCTACTATGAAAAACTGCTCATACACTAGTGAGGGAAAGTAAATATACTCGGTGTGTCAGTTACACAGCAGAGGTCTGATCCTGTTCTGTACCAAGGGTTAACCAGTATTCTAAGATGATGAATGCCAATAAATTGTAAAATGGAACACAGGAAGCCAATTCCGCCAAATCCGTTGCTTCACATCGTTCCAGTTTTCCTTGGGCTGCGACTATTGCACCGCTGTGATGATCAAGAGAGACCCCTTCCAGCCAGCTAACTTCTGAAGCAGACATCATGATCCTAACAGTTTTAAGAGTTGGTAAACAAGATACTGTAACACAGGACTAGTGGGAAGACAGAGAATAAAATCAGAAAGACTGAGATTGCTGCTCAGAGACAGCTCCTGAGATAAATTTATAGTAATTTCTACAACGTCTTGACTTTACTGGAATAAAAAAGAAAAGATGCTTTCCTAAGTGCACAACATCACAGTTGTAAAAAAAAAATAAATAATCCTGTTTTCTTTGTTTTGACTTGGATAGCCTGCTAAATTTACTTTGTTTTCCTTCCTTGAACAGAACAGAAGAGATCAGGCCAAGATTTCCAAGAGCAACTGATAATTCAAGATGCAAAACACACACACTGTAGAGGCACCCGATTTTAAGAGGGTTCTGAGCTTATATACACTCTACAATTTAGATCTCGTAAGGAAGTCTCAGGGTGACTATCCTAGAACTGAAGCACTGAAAATCATTAACCTTCAAAAGCCTTTCTAGCTATGTTACACAGTCTTGCTGAACCCGAAAACATATTTGTTGTAAAAATCTGATACCGAATCAGATAAAAATAGTAAATGCAAAGATGCATATTCTTCACAGAACAATTGTCTTTTATTCACAATTAAAATTTGTAGTATTTGCAAGTTCAAAACACCACCACTCTCCATTTTGCTTTTTCCAACATTAACTGGAAAGAAAACTGGAATACACTTAATTCAGCAAGTCTGTTTCTAGAAGTTGCTACTTTTAAGTATGGGACTGATCCTGAAAAATTCTACTTACTAGTAGTACTATAGGGAAAAGACACTGTGCATATTTCTTTAAAGGTGCCTTTCGAATGAAGGAGAAATGTTTTAATAAAGTCAGAGTGAAAAATCTCTCTAAATTATACCTCTGAATGCTTTACAGTGTCTCTTCTCTCATACCTGAGATATGGGTCTGGCTGACATCAACCTCAGGCTGGCAAAGTTTGACTGAAGACTCCTGCAGAGTTAACTGCTGCTGGAAATCCGACAGGAGATCAGCCATTTTGTCATCCTCTTGGTTATCCTCAACACTAGAAAAGGGAGAATGCCAAGACTGTGATATTGGACCAAACATACCGACAGATGTCCTTACCTTGGCATCAATTCACTGTCTTACCCTCATTCAATATAGTTGTTTCCTGTATGCTTTTAAAGCAATCTCATTTCATCATATGATGAAACCATTTCTGCAATCCTATCAAGTTCATTTCGATTTTACTGGAGCTCATCTGAGAGTGAGAACTTTTTTTTTCCATTTAATTCCAGTTCCAGTTCCTTTTTGGATTTGTGAGTTTGCTGTTTTTCGTGAAGTTGATAAAGAATGACCCAATGAAAAGACAAATGTGATCTTTTACTCTGTCAAAGATAAGCAGTATGTGGGAAATAAATCATTGTCATTGACTGAAAGTTATCTTCTGTAATCTTTGTCACAATGACACTGACAACAATTAAACTTTTTTTTGTAACTCTAGCTAAGCACTGAAGAGTGGTGCTCACTGGGTCTATCCATCAATAATGAAGGAAAACTTTCCTTTAGGAAAACTACTTTTTACCAATTCTGTAAATAGGAGTACATAAAAAATTTCAGGAGCATGAACAAGATGGCAGAACAGAAGCAATATGCTTGCTAACTGTCAGCAAACTTGAAGGTTTACTAAGTGATAACAGAACATTACCACAATAAAAAATGTCTGTATTTAAGTTGTACGTGAGGTTTAACAGATGCATGTGTGCTTACACCAAGTAACCAAAAACGACGTAACTCTTCTTGATCTCATCACAAAACACTTTCTTTTCCCTGACTTTGCATACAAGCTAGCTGAGAGTTATTCTGGTCACTTTTTAATGTTATTTAATTCTATTCTAAACAAGCTTAACAGAATGAGTAGCCATATAAGCAAGCAACTAGCAGACCTACCAATGGGTTTTAAAGTAATATAAAAAAGACAATTATGTTTGGGTCTGTCATAACTAGGACCATAGTTACCAAGTACCTACACTGTAAATTGTTTCTTCAAATATAATTGCACGATTTGTTTTTTCTCACCATAACTGTATGAAACACCTACAACAGTAATTCAGAAAGCAAAACCACCACAACTAGAATTTCTTGAAAAGACACACCTCTACAAATAGTGCTTTTAAACAACCATTAAGAGTAGTGGCTGTTTTTCCCTTACTGTCACATAGCACTGGGGATGGTGTAGCAACATTTACAGAACTGAGTGAAAATTCATACAGTAAGTGGCAGATGGGCACAGTGGCTTAACGAAGGGAATAGAGAAAATGATACTGAAATAGGAAAATAATCCTAAGAAAACCGAGGGTTTTCTTAATGGAACTGTAGTTTATTATCCAGTACTTTTTCTAGTGCACAAATGCATAGTGAATATTTCAAGCTAGCAATGCATTCAAAAACTAAAGTAACAGATGTAAATAAAGCACTTTGCTCATCTCACTCTCTTTTCTCTCTTTTGTATTGAGTCAACTACTGCACTGAAGCTGTCCTGCCCTGAGGCAGTAAGACAGCACGGCTGTACCCCTCAGGTTTAAACTCTTGTAATCAGCATCATCTATGGGTGCTACCAGTAAGCAGTGAATTTGGAAGCTCTGTTTCATGAGCCTGCCTTCACTATGCTATTTGAGCCCTAACCCGAATCCTGTCCTCAAATACAAGTCTTGGGCTCAAGTTAGGTCAGTCTTAAACTGTTATGCATTTGGTGTGTTGAGGATAGGGGTATTCTGGTGCTTGAAATGATAAAACTAGACTACTCGGATTACAATCTATGAGCTTCTAAATGTATTGCTCTGCTTATTGGAAATATTCCCATTTGGCTGTGTTAGTCAGCACAAGAACAGTAGTATATTTCTTTGGTTAATCATGATCCTTATTCCATGGTACAAAGCTTCTACTAATTGATCTTTTAGCCACCTACAATTTTCTAGAGGATCCTAAATAAATCTGAAAATGAGAAGTCAAAAGTAATAAAGTGATCTATGCTTTTTTTCTTTTTTTTTGTTTTAAGTAACAACGTAACTATTTATAATCCTTCCACTTGAATTTAATGAGCTCTAAACAAGCCTGTTACCTTCTTTTAACTACAATATAGAAAAGTCCTCCTTGGACTAATGCATCTGTATAACTTGCTATGAAGCAGTCTATTGAAATGAAAGAAAAGTCTTTAAAATGTAAGAGACTTAAAATATCACAGTAGAGCATTCAGTACGCCTATGTACTTAGTAATATTTCATACTTACCACCTCTTTCCAACTCCATCACTGTCTGGGGACCGCGTATAGGTGATCTTAAACTCTATGTCAGGTACAAGCTGCATGGCTAGACGATAAAATTTGATGGCTGAAAATAAAGGCTTAGTGTTTAAACACATCTGATGTCTATACTAGCTTATCAAAGCAAAGGGTTATTCTCAGAGAGATGGTTCCAGTTAAAGGAATAAAAAGGTGGAAAATGCCTTTGCCCTGTAAATCTTATTTAATCTAAATTGATTAGGTGTGATTTCAATACAGAAGAGAGGCATATTAAGCAACTATTTTCAGAACTAAAAACTTCATGCATTCTTTCAGAATAAAGAGACAGATGTGTTCTGGCTTTTACAGATTTACCTTGACCTTAACTACAAATTCAGTTATGGAGTACAAAATTTTACATTAAACCATTACAAAATCATGACTTTGTTTCTTATCCAGCACTTACAAAGCATTCTCAAAAAGCAGTGAAGATTTTAGGCATTATGTTTGTAAGTAACCATGAGGAATATGAAAGAGAATTTGAAAGATCATGCAGGTACCTAGTATAGTACAGTCATTCAGACATACTTAACATTAAAAAAGGGAAAAAGATCAACAACATATTGTTGATGCAAAGCAAGTAAATTTTACTGTGGCAAAACCCTGGAAGCTACAGAAGGCACAGAATCAGCCACTCAGAACACTGAGGGGGAGGAAACTGACTGGAGGAAAGCAGACTTTTCAGAAAGCTAAGTAGCAAGCACAGTACTACAGAGCATGAAGAAAAAAGCTGACAGATTTGGTCTCTTACAGCATGCAGAGAAAGTACCTCTGCCTTTCACACTCCAAAGATTCTACAAACACTGAACCAAGAAACAGGCCCAGGAATTAAGTTAAATTAAGTGTCTGTACATTCAGCCTTTTTTAATACCGGTATTAAGATCATACATGTATTTCAATATCTCTCAGTATTCTCACATGGTGATACCAAGACCAGAGGGCAACTCTCGCTCAGTTTGGACCCTTCGAAACAAAAGCCAAATAAAACATCTGTGATTTTGGAACTCTGAATATGACACACTAATGAGTCTGAGAAGCCCGAGTTTGGGGCAAGTAAGTGTTCCTATTTCCTCGAGTTCATGTCAGGGCTGGTGACTGACAAGTAATATCCTTTGGCTGGTGAGGATGAGGAATACCAGCAGCCAGCTAAGCAGACATCAGTCTCAACTTTAGCATTTAATCTTGCAGCAGGGCCTGTACTGTACTTAAAACATCAACAAGCTGCTGCACACAACTGTCTCACAAACATCAGGTATCAGCAGATTTCAGAAGCAGGCTGAAATGTCACTTGGATTCTAGTGACCTAGGCCAGGCCAGCAGATAAACGTGTGGTGTGAAAACAGATGTCTCAACATGTGCTCAGTAATGTATCTGTGTCTGGCATAGGACTGTGTCTCCAAGGTCTCATACGGACGTATATGTAGAAACAGTTTTAATTTGTTTAAGTTTCAAATCAAATTCAACTTACAAAGAATGGATTCATATTCATGCAGCCCAGATGCCTAAAACACCCTTGTGAAAACAACTCTGTTAAATGTTTACTACTTCTTTTTCTGCTGTTTATCATGGGAGTGCCCTCAAGAAGATGAAGCTATAGCTTTCATTGTATATACACAGTGCTTAAATAGACTGCTTTCCTCAGATTTTTTTTATTTACTTGGAAACTGATGGTATGAAAGAACCGTCACAACCTACTGCATGATTTCCTATATGGTAGATTACATATCAGATTTAGTTCTGACATCTTTTTTTACTGTACATTTAATTCTATACCCAACACAGAAACCAGCTTAGCCTAAAGTAATTTTGCCCCATGAAAGCATGTAATAAATCAGAAACTGAACAAACTAATTTTATTACCAAATGAGGACTCATTATTTCTCAGTTCATTTGAGATCTGGAAAAACAACCAGAAATCCCTTGCAAGGGAAGGAAAACTCCCATAATGGAGAGGACAAAATCTTGTACTCAACAGGTGGCTGAGCTCAGGAGCTTCCAGAGTACTCTTAGTTTTGCATATCTTGACATATTTTGCACCTGCGCTTTAACCAAGGTGGCCAAAGCCTCCAGTGGATAAGCAGGATGGCATGTATGCTCTGCATTCTTTTTTTTTAATGAAAGAAACAGAAAAGTCAGTGTAATAATTGAGTCACCAGTTATTACCTGGTATCTCCACTAGTGACCTACAGAACTTGAAGTTAGGACGTGCTTCTTACTCTCTATCTTCTGAAAGCTAAATATGAGGAAGAAAACTCTGAATTTCCATTTTTGCTAATAGCAAGAGGGCAAGCAACCTAAGCATCTTAAATATTTATGACAAGTCTTGTAAAATAAGTCTACCAGATTTAAACATTTGCTTCAGGAATTCATAAATTATTTTAGCTTCCTTTCTAAAACAAAAACAAACCAAACTAAAACAAATCAAAACAAAACAAGTACCAAACAACAAAACATTCAATGGGTTAAGTAGTTCTGTTCAAAGTGGAATGAAGAAAACTGATCACAGGAAATACTGTATATAGTTTTGCTTAATTACTGCTAAAAAAGTCACACAGAGCAGCACGCTACATGAAGCAATCCAGTGCTTCATTAAACTGTTAATTTCAAAATGCTGTCATTTTGTCTTAAAACTAGAAATTGTTTCCTTGATCTCACTTTAGCTTCACTTCAACCTTAGAACTGTGATATGATGGTCTTTTTATAGCAAGTTTATTTCCTTATCTGAATAACTGAGCTCTCAATTTACTATTAGCAGCAGTTTAAGACAGCATCACGCAGTTTTGCACATATGACAGAAATTGTTAAATCCATCTGCAATAAAAATGGTGTTTCTTGTAGACTTCCGTATTACCTTCGTAAAGAGCCCCATTTCGTTCTTCTTCCACTGCCCTCAGGAAAAGTTCTTTTGCCTGCACAGTAAATTGCAGAGAAAACATCTTAAATTCCTTACAAGAACAAGCACATTGACTTAGAATTACTTTTCATTTTACCCACTGTACCGTAAGACGGAGATTAAGAAAATAATTGCATAAATAGAGTGAGAAGACATATTTATGTGCTACAAGCCATAACTGAAATTCCCAATCAATAAACCATCCGCTTTCCTGCTGCTTGCCTCTTACCTACAGTTTTTCAGAAAGAAGACCTGGGAGGTGAAGCAAATCCAAGCATAAAAACTACAAAAATTAGTGTAGGATTATGGCAATTTATTAACACGGAGACAACAGGTTAATCACCTCTGCTGTTTCTCCAGATTTAATTCAGCTTTAGCTTTCAGGATAATTATACTGCAATACTAAAACAGACACAAAAAAACCGCAAATCATACATCCATTTTCTTGTACCTTTTCCTCTTTTGCTATCTCCTGTTTCCCTCTGGCATCCACAGACTTTACTCCAGGTCCTCTTGAAGATGCTTTGCATGGCAGAGGTTCCAACCCACTAGAACTCATACCTGGGGCAAGCTCAAACATCCATTGAGCTCTGAACATCTGGAGCTCTGCCTAAAAAATCCGATTAATTCTGATTTAGTAGCACATATTCAGACAGTACATGTTCTGAGGAGAAATCATAACATACAAACATAAAAAAGAATTTCAAAACTATGCTGTACACTTCCAAGTCTTAAGTGGTTTCAGTGAGTTTAGACACAGAGAGTTAGCAATTGTTTTATAGTAATTTTTTTAAAAAGTGCACAAGTACTTGCTCAGTGTCATTCAGTAACATAAGTGCTTTTATCTGGACTGTTCACTTCGCAACAAAAGTGAAGAAGTGGTTGTTAGTACTATGGTTATGACATAAGACTCCATAGAAAAGTACTCTTTCCAGACACAGTGTTTGTTCTTGCTTATGCAGTGTTATCTTAAGCAATAAGTCAATTAGCTCTTGAAATTAAAATTCAGAAAATCTTAATGTTTTGTACACAAGCATACTAAGCTTTATGACAAAGAAAGCTGTCGTTTATATTATATACAAATAAGACCGCACATTCCTTTCCTTTTTTTACTGTGCTCTGTGAAACAAGATAAATTATAATACTTGCCATGCACTTTTTTTCAGCATCTTTGAATTTACACTTCACATGTCTCTTTCAATCATCACGACTTCTGGGGAATAGCTACACAGAAATCTAGTATCACAAGAGAACAGGCTTTTCTATCAGACTACTTTTATCAACTTTCTGCTCCAGAAGAGAGTGACAACTTAAACTGGAATTTGATCCATACAGAAACTACCGTCCGATTTCTACAGTTCTTCAAAGAAATTGCAAATCTGCCACAAACTTACTTTTCATCTACGTAGATAACTGAAGACTAAATTGGACACTTGGAACACAATGCAGTATTTATCTATTTCACTTTTGGGGAAGCAGACAGATTAAGCATTTGTCAGATCAACAAATGTGTGGTAACTAAATGAGCATAAGTAATGCAGCTTAAATAACAGCAGTACTACGTTTGTAAAAAAAATCACTAGCATGAGATACATACCTGAAGATTTGCTTCACCGGATCTTTCATTGTCATCGGTTCTCACCAAATCAGAGTGACAATCTTCTTCAGCTTCTGCCTAGTAGAGAGCAGTCAGTCATGATCATAGAGTCCGCATAAGTCCCTACAGTACATTCACAAAGCCCAACTGTCACGGACATTCATTTTTAAAAAAATAAGCATACTCCTCTTTTCCCCATCCTACCCACCTACCTCACAGAACAATCTTAACTGATGATAAAAAATCACCTTAAAGTTACTGGTATTGTTTGCACTTCCCTGTATTGGGTTTTCTATGAAGGGTTTTCGGTTGTGCCTTTGGTAATGGGGGAGGGTCTACGGAGAGAGCCCTTTAAGAAGCTACCTGAAAAGCTCCCCCTTTTCCTTTGTCAGACCCACCTCTGACCAGGGCCAAGCCAATCAGCACCCCTGTGAATTCATGTATTTAAGGGGGCGTGCAGGGCATGTCCTTGCTCTCTCTGGCACCAGTCCCAGCCCTGCTCGACCCCAGCTTAAGCTTAAGCCCTGCTGCAGCTCCTGCCCAAAAAAAGAGAGAGCCAGGAACTCTTCAGAGTCATCAGAAGAGACCTGCAGCGGAGAAAGGAGTGGGGCCTGAGGAGAACAACTCTGAAGAACACCAAGGTCGGTTGAAGGAAAGAAAGGAGAAGGGGGAAGAGGACGCAGAGCCCAGGTTCCCTTTTTGCAACCTGTGGCGAGAGCCAGGTCGACTGGTCGTGTGTGAGGGAACTGTGACCATGGGCAGACCCAGATTGGTGGCTGCCCCTGAAGAAGCCCTGACTCCGGGCAGTGTGTGCTGGAGCAGTTCGTGTGTGAGGGAACTGAGATCGTGGGCAGACCCAGATAGGAGCTTTGTGGACTTGGGCTGAAGCAGTTTTGTGCATGAGGGAAACTGCAGCTGTGGGCAGACCCAGATAGGACTTTTGAGGACTTTTTCTCCTGTGAATAGGGCGCCACGTGGAAGCAGAGAGAGAGAGACTGGACAGAGCCCTCCCTACCCCTGAGAAGCATCCCTCAGGGCAAAGGGGGAGGGGGAATGTGAAGAAACCAGGAACAAAGCTGAGCTCAGGAAGAAGGGAGGGGTGGGGGGAAGGTGTTTTGACTTTAAGATCTGGTTGTATCTCCCATTGTTCTACTCTGATGTTGGTTTGGTAACAAATTAAAATTGTTTTATTTTTAATCCTTATGATGAGTCTGTCTTTTGCCCGTGACCTTTTTAAGTGGTGAGAAGCCCTCTCAGTCCTTATTTTGACTAGCCTCTTTTTCTGGGACATCGTGCTGCTCAGTTAGGCACTGGGCCTAAACCACGACATTCCCTATTAACCCAATAAAGTTGAGGTCTGCATTTCAGTCACATCAATCCAACACAGATTAGTTAAGTATTACTTGAAGGCTTACATGCACCAGTACACTGCCATAAGACCTGAATAAATACCCTCAGTGTCTAAGTCAAAGAATAGAACCAAAGCTTCAGTATTAAAACAGTAGCGTGCTTCATACATAAACTTTAATCACTGTCTTCTCATTGTAAAGATAACCAGTAGTTCAGATTCGTTTAATGTTTGCAAAAGCACAAACAAGACTAGTGCTTTAAGTAACAATAGGTACTTCATGAAAATAACAGGACAATACAGGCGATCTCAGTAACTATGTGTGAAACTAAAGAAATGCATTCTAAAAGAAAATAAAAAGCTTACATGAGAGCTTGACAGCTGGTTTTATTTACAGTACTGCAGTGAAGCAGGTTAAACAAATAAGACCTTAAATAAGACCTTTAACTAAACTTAACAGGGCTCTAATAGAAGTTAGCCAGTTTAAGAGCTAAACTTAAAAAGAGGCAAATAAATTCTCATTGTGAAATATACTGAGATTTATGGAATCTATACTAAAACAAAGGAAAATTAATTCTGAGCATCAGTGACAAGCCACTACAATGACAACAGCAGCAAGATGCCAGTAAGGGGAAAAAAAACAAAAAAATCAAAGACATTTGTTTAAAGTTCTTCTTGCAGCTGAAGCATCACAGTTTTTCTACCACTCTGCACTGAAATTCATATCTATAGTTCTGCAAGTACATAATGCAAAATGAGATTATAAAAAGATAAACCTGGCATTAAGATTACCACAACTACTTACAGAAGTTTTGTTTCCCACTCCTTCCTATTGTAGATAGTGCTCAAAGACTTCAAGTGACATTGTCAGTGAGATCCTTCCGAGCTCTCATAAACAAATCGCTACCTCCTGCACAATCAAAGTGCAGAAGTCAAAGTGTCCTCATATTCAGAAAATTTATAAAGTTTTTCTAGCATCACTAAGTTCATAATCAAACTACAGAATACTGGCAAACCTGATGGGAAGGTAACATTTAATCTCTTTGTCTTGGTGACAAGCACCTCCCTGGGGTCCACTTGTCTCAGGTTCCCCAAACTACCACAGACTTACTGGCTTGTCATCTGTAAATGCGTTCACTGATGTCCCAGTCAATTTATCTTTTACAATTGATAATGCAGACAGTGTATATTGATGGTGTATATTTTTAATTTCTCGGTGGAGAAAACGGCTAAGCCAGAACACTTCAAAGCACTAGCAGCATTAAATCTGAACAAGGAGTACTTAACTCAGAATTTCATGGGTTTTGATTCCAGAATTTGATTGCAGGCAGTTAATGTCCTATGAGTTACAGCACTCCTATCACCACGTTATTTTAGCATCTGAGGGTTACGTTTACACTGGCCAAACAGAGATAACCCAGGGACCAGCAGAGTCTAGAAAGAGTCTGCAGGGTACAAGGCTTCTGGTGTGCAGCTGAATTATGCCCAGTCACCTCTCAGACTGGTCAAAATAAGCCTCGTTTTATACGCAAAGTGCAGAAACTAGCAATTGCTAAACCAACATTGTATCTTGTGCATAAAGGCATGCCCATTAAAATCTTTAACTCATGAATTCTGTAAACAAACTAATTTAAACGTAAGAGTTAAAGTTATTGAGAAGATTATGAAACTGGCTGAGTTTACCTCACATTCAAAAACTTTTTGTTTCAGTAATCTGTTCAAGAGTTTTGATTTTTTTCTCCTCGTCTCTGTTCAACTGCCCTTCATTTCTAAGTCACAGTCAGTCACAGTTCTGGCCTGAATCCTTCCAAAATGACATTTAATGGTCTTTAAAACTTAAATGTGCTCTCAATCCAAACAAAAACCAGACCATACTATGAAGACGTAGTCCACAGCCTAAAAGCTGTCAAAAACCAAGTTCTGACTTTCATCATTACCTCCTCTATACTGAGTGCATGTGTGATCTCATGTCTCTCATATGCGAGGCTTGTCTTCTGACAGCAGTGGTAGTGTAAGCAACCAACCCTCTGGTCACTTATGTATGTGTATTTACTGGTAAATATACCAGTAAAGCAATTCATTCACATTCACTGGACTGGAAAACTGATCTCCATATTAACAACTTTTCTGCTATTTATTTGATCTGCCAAAACCCTATGGTTCTGCTAGAACAAATAAATGAGTAAACACAAGTATTGTTGAAGCAAGGATCTTCACTAGCAGACACCTCCTGAGACCACACCCAAAGCAGGCTGTAACTAGTAAAAATTGGCTCCTTGCCTGACTCTGACAATACTTAAATTGTAGTTATAGTTTCTGAAGTTCACAGAACACTGTACTGTAACCGCTACTTTGTGGACGGATCTAGCCTGTTCATCATTATGCTGTTGGCCAGCCTTCTGCCACAAGTCTGTTGTCATATGGAACAGTGACTTTATTCTGCTTGAAAGTGAGACATCCTTAGCGTGTACAGATCAGCTCAAATAATTTTCCATGCGAAAAGTGGTAGCCAGTCAAGCCACGAAAAGGTCAACATGTCAAAAGTAAGCATCTGAATTAGACAGTGACCTGTAAAAAAAGTCAGCTGAGTTGATTTGATTCTGGTTTGCAAAGCTTCAGAAATTATTTGCCAAATGCAAAACTAATTTATCTGCCCAGCATCATTTTAACTGTTTTGCAATCAACAACTGCATGCTGATTTCCTCAGAGCACAACCATCATTTACCAAACTGTCTGTAGTGGTCAAGTCCTTTAATGGTTCAGATCTTTGTTTCAGCAAAATAAACCCAAGATGAGAAACAGTTCAAAGCTGACTGTCACCAACTGAACAGGGCTACATATGAACTGTTCAGAGCTAAGGGAGAAGCAATCATGACATAGCCAAACAGTGACCGATGGCTAACATTCTTCTTGGTTTTATAAGAAAATGAGGAAGTCACTCCATTTTTCTGTCAATGCAGTAGATGCAACATTGTGTTCAAAAGTAAGAGTTTTAATCACAGTAGTAAGGAGTTTTAAGACCTTCTAAATGATTTATATGGTTTTACTTTTGATCAAATTCTCATCATGGATACTTGAATCCACATTGAAGTGCAGTCAGAAAAATAATACTGAATGAAACAATATTTCTGATATGTCAAATCACAAACTCAAGTAAGTAGAGTGTCTGGCCCACAAAGCCCTTCAAATTACCAAGTCATCTGTTTAGGCCATCTGCTTTTTGAGGGAAAGCAAGAGAAAGGTAGGGCACGCTCATCTGTAATGACACAGTGATTTGTTCGAGTGTTTCTACGGATAGCTAGATCGGTCCCGAATCAAACAGCCCCAGTCATCATCGGCGTTGGACTAAACGATCTTTAAGGTCCCTTCCAATCCAAATCATTTTATGATCAGCCCAAAATCCCCTGCAGAAGGCGGCCGCGTCCTTGCGGCACCGTGATCCGGTGGGATCACGGCACATCACCCACAGGCGTCACTCGGTGCCCGGCGGACACGGGCAGGCGAACAGAGCAAGGCTGCCCGACAGCAGCACTGCTGGGGGGCGCCGCTTCTCCTGCCCC
>NW_010201176.1:0-1210 GCF_000695765.1 Mesitornis unicolor
TATCTATAGATACAGATAAAGTTATCTTCTCGATATATTTCTAGAAAAATATCTCTATATTTGTATAAAAATATCTCTGCTCTCTATATTTATATAGAAATGTCTCTATATCAATATATAAAAATATATCCTACAGATATTGATAGATACATGTACCTATCTAAATTAGATTTAGATATTTATATTTATACTTATACTTGTATTTAAATTTCTACTTCAATTTCTATTTAAATTTAAATTTGCATTTCAACTTAAATTTCTATTTCAATTTATATTTAGATTTCAATTTAAATTTCTATTTTGCTTTAAATTTCCATTTCAATTTAAATTTCTATTTTGCTTTCAATTTCTATTTCAATTTATATTTCTATTTCAATTTCAATTTAGATTTCAATTTAAATTTTGATTTCAATTTAAATTTTGATTTCAATTTAAATTTCTATTTCAATTTAAATTTCTATTTCAATTAATATTTCTATTTCAAATTAGATTTCTATTTCAATTTAAATTTCTATTTCAATTTAAATTTCTATTTCAATTTACATTTTTATTTCAATTTAAATTTCTATTTCCATTTATATTTAGATTTCAATTTCAATTTCTATTTCACTTTAAATTTCAATTTCAATTTAAATCTCTATTTCTATTCTGATTTCCCATCATCCAACCTATGACACTATTAACCAGGATCTAACCTGGGTTTATTTTTTCCCAGGACAAACTCCAGGCTCACATCCAGACCCTGAAGGACAGGAGACAAAAACTGGTGGGGCTCAAAGAGGCCGAAGAGCAGAAACACCGGGATTTCCTCGTAAGCCTCCATCCCGAGGGGAGATTGAAAATAATCCCATTTCCCCCAAAATTTCCTGTCCTGCATTTTGCTGTGTCCCAAATTCCCCCTCCTTGTACAGACAGAAACTGGAGTCACTCCGGTTTCTCCTTTCCTGCCTTGATTTCCCTTTTCTTTGCTATTATTTAAGAATATATGAATATTAATTAATAATATTTGTTGATGTCATTCCTCTGCTGCCCATCAGGGGCCAGAATTCATTTCCATGTCACAAATTTCCATTTTTTCACCAATTTCCCCCCGTTCCTCTCCCCCACGGCCTCACCGCAGGCCCGGGTGGACGCGGAGCGGCAGAAGGTGGCGGCGGAGGCCCAGGAGCTGCACCGATTGGTAGAGGGGCAGGAGCGGCTCCTCATGGCC
>NW_010201176.1:1280-5767 GCF_000695765.1 Mesitornis unicolor
CCGTCGAGGAGGAGATTCGGCGGCTGGAGGAGAAGTGGCGGCAACCGGCGTGTGAGTTCCTGCAGGTGAGACCCTGGGGGGCCAGAAACGGGTGACAAATGAGTCCGAAATACTCCTTAAAAAGAGGGGTACAGGGCCCTTGAACACACAACCCAACTTGTCAACCCAACCCAACAACCCAACCCAACCTCTCCAGGTGTCCAAGGGCCTTGACAACCCAACCCAACAGCCCAACCCAACATCCTGAAGTATCTGAGGTCCTTGACAACTCAACCCAACAACCCAACCCAACCTCTCCAGGTGTCCAAGGCCCTCACCAACCCAACAACCCAACCCAACAACCAAACCCAACAACCCAACCCAACAACCAAACCCAACCTCTCGAGGTGTCCCAGGCCCTTGACAACCCAACCCAACAACCCAACCCAACCTGTCAAGGTGTCCAGGGCCCTTGACAACCCAACCCAACAACTCAACCCAACACCCTGAGGTATCTGAGGCCCTTGACAACCCAACCCAACAACCCAATTTGTCAACCCAACCTCTTGAGGTGTCCCAGGCCCTTGACACCCCAACCCAACAACCCAACCCAACCCAATGTCTTGAGGTATCCAAGGCCCTTGACAACCCCACTTGACAACCCAACCCAACAACCCATCCCAAAGTCTCAAGGTGTCCAAGGTCCTTGACAACCCAACCCAACAACCCAACCCAACAACCAAATCCAGCCTCTCAAGGTGTCCAAGGTCCTTGACAACCCAACCCAACAACCCAATTTGTCAACCCAACCCAACAACCCAATTTGTCAACCCAACCCAACAACCCAATCCAACATCTCAAGGTGTCCCAGGCCCTTGACACCCCAACTTGACAGCCCAACCCAACAACCCAACCCAACATCTCCAGGTGCCCAAGGTCCTTGACAATCCAACCCGATAACCCAACCTGATAACCCAACCCAACAGCCCAACATCTCAGGATGTCCAAGGCCCTTGTCAACCCAACCCAACAACCAAACCCAGTCTCTCGACGTGTCCAAGGTCCTCAACAACCCAACAACCCAACCCAACATCCTGAGGTATCTGAGGTCCTTGACAACCCAACCCAACAACCAAACCCAACAACCCAACCCAACCTCTTGAGGTGTCCAAGGTCCTTGACAACCCAACCCAACCCAACAACCCAACCCAACATCAGAGGTATCTGAGGTCCTTGACAACTCAACCCAACAGTTGTTGAACAGTTGAGTTCAACCCAACAACCCAACCCAACAACCCAGCCCATCCTCTTGAGGTGTCCCAGGCCCTTGACACCCCAACCCAACCTCTCAAGGTGTCTAAGGCCCTTGACAACCCAACCCAACCCAACAACCCAACCCAACTTCTCAAGGTGTCCCAGGCCTTTGACAACCCAACCCAACCCAACAACTCAACCCAACAACCCAACCCAACCTCTCAAGGTGTCCAAGGCCCTCGACAACCCAACCCAACAACCCAATTTGTCAACCCAACCCAACAACCCAACCCAACATCTCCAGGTGCCCAAGGCCCTTGACAACCCAACCCGATAACCCAACCCAACAGCCCAACCCAACAACCCAACATCTCAGGATGTCCAAGGCCCTTGACAACCCAACCCAACAACCCAACCCAACAACCCAACCCAACTTCTCAAGGTGTCCCAGGCCTTTGACAACCCAACCCAACAACCCAACCCAACAACCCAACCCAACTTCTCAAGGTGTCCCAGGCCTTTGACAACCCAACCCAACAACCCAACCCAACAACCAAACCCAACCTCTCAAGGTGTCCAGGGCCCTTAACAACCCAACCCAACAACCCAACCCAACAACCAAACCCAACCTCTTGAGGTGTCCAAGGCCCTTGACAACTCAACCCAACAACTCAACCCAACACCCTGAGGTATCTGAGGCCCTTGACAACCCAACCCAGCAACCCAACCCAACCTCTCGAGGTGTCCCAGGCCCTGGACAACCCAACCCAACCCAACAACCCAACCCAACAACCAAACCCAACCTCTCAAGGTGTCCAGGGCCCTTGACAACCCAACCCAGCAACCCAACCCAACCTCTCGAGGTGTCCAAGTCCCCCTGTCCGTGACAAGAAGCGCTCATTCTGTCACCCAAACTGCTTCCCTGCGCCCACCCCCAGACACCGCTCAACCCCTGATTTAAGACACTCAAATCTGATGGAAGAGGGAGACGAAAGCCATTGGCTGATGGCCGATGACTCATTATATGACGTCACCATGACCTCACTCGACTCCCCGTGTAAACGTGGGCAAATTGGTGTTTAAGGCCTCATTTGAGACCCGTAATTAAGACCCAGCAGCGCCCGGAGTTGACCGCAGGGCCTTGAGGCGGCCTCTTCTTGCACCCCATGGGGTTGACCTTGCTCCTTCTCTTTCCTTTGCAGGACAGCGGCGACATCCTGAGCAGGTTTGCGCCTCTTCCCGCCCCGTTCGCGTGGTTTTTCTCCGCGGTGGCGACGCCGGTGGCCTCTGAAAACCCAACCGCGTACGATCCCCCCGTATCAGGGCCCCTCTAGGGACACGGGAGACCACCGGGACACCGCGAAAGGTCCAAGTAGGACGTTGAAGGCCACGGGATGAGGGTACCCCCAGCGCTTCCTCTCTATGGTCCATCCAAAATTTGGAGGCAGAATTTAAAAATTTAAACACATCCGGGTGGAGGGACAAATTTCGTGCCCTTTTCGGTCCCAATATTCCCGATTTCATCATTAAAAACCCCGTTGAAGGTCGATCGCCGCGTTTATGAGGGCAGGAAGTGACGTCAGAAATGGTTTCCTTTCCTTGCAGGCTCGAGGAGGCCGGGGCCCAAAAGGCAGAGGAGGCATCGCCCGAGTTGGGAGAGGAACCCACGGCTCCGCCCCCCAAAAATGCGGCCCTGAAGGAGACGCTGATGAAATTTCGAGGTGTGGAGAAGGCGGGGGAGGGGAGGGGTTGAGGACCCTCAAGACGGGGAAGGGGAAATTTTGGTTGGACCCGGTGGTCTTAAAGATCTCCGACCAAATTCTGATTCCCAAATATTTCAAAATCGAATTATTCTTTCCAAAGATTTCCAAATTGTTATTTCCAAATATTTCCAACCCAAACCGTTATTTCCAAATATTTCCACTATTTTTGAATGCTCACCTTCTCTCCACCCGCAGTGAGTCCGACGCTGGATCCAGAGACCGCCCACCCTCGCCTCGTCCTATCGGAGGACGGCAAGCGCGTCAGGTGGGACGACACCCGCCAACCCGTCCCGGATAACCCCAAACGTTTCGACTCCTCCCGTTGCGTCCTGGGCCTCCGTGGTTTCCGCGAGGGGTGCCACTACTGGGAGGTGGAGGTGGGCGAGGGGGACGCCTGGGCCCTGGGGGTGGCCAAGGAGTCGGTGAGGAGAAAGGGGCGAATCCGCGTCAACCCCGAGGTGGGGATTTGGGCGGTGGGGCAGTGCGGGAGCCAATACCAGGCCTTGGCCTCTCCCACCGTCCCCATCTCCCTCCCGGCCGCCCCCAGAGCGGTCGGGGTGTACCTGGACTACGAGGCAGGGCGCGTGGCCTTTTTTGACGCCGCCACCCAGGCCCCCATCTTTGCCTACCCCCCGACTTCCTTCGCGGGGGAGCAAATCCTCCCCCTGCTTTGTTTGGGGAGGGGGTGCCGGTTCACGCTGTCCCCTTGACCCCTCCATAACCACGGGGGTGGGGTTTTGGGGTGCTCACCCTCCCAGAGGTGGCTTTAGGGCAGCAAAAAAAGCCCAAAATTTGGGTGGAAAACGCTCATTTCCCCATCACTTTCGTCAACGAGGAGCGGCGATTGGCCCAGAATTTTTTGGGAGCGGGGCTGCTTTGCCCCACCCCACATTGGGGCACCAACGTTGGGCGCCAAGGTGCTTAAACGCCCCAAATTTCACTCTTTGAGTCACAATTAGGCCCCAAAATTCATCCCAAAGGCTCGGCCCTTAGCAGCAGACGAGGTTTGAAGACGCCCTCACAGGTTTTATCCCCCAGTTTCATCCCAACCCCTCCCGGAAGCTGCCTTGCACCCTCATAATTAAATATTTTGCCCGCCCCCGAGAACTCGTTTGCTTTGCGTCTGCCAAAATTTGGGCGAACCCCAGGGAAACTGGGATGAGCAGCTCCAAACTGGTTCCCAGTAAGAAATGGAGTGCGAGGGGTGAAAGGAGTGGAGTTTGCTTCCTTTTTTTCCCCCAAAAACCAGCTGGAAATGGGTAAATCTGATCGCTGGGAAACGCTGTTGGTTGAGGGAAAGCTGCGGGGTGGCTGCAGGGAGAATTTTGGGTTTGGGGTGCGGGGATGAGGGGAGGAGGAGGAGGGGGAGGTGGACAAAAAACCCGCAAAGAAATTGGGAAAAAAAAAAGGGGAAAAATTCAGTATTTGGTGATGAGTGGAAAAGAGAACGTGGGGGGTGCTCAGCACCACCTCCCTGGTGGTCTAGTGGTC
>NW_010201177.1:0-35087 GCF_000695765.1 Mesitornis unicolor
TTCTGTGATTCTGTGGTTCTGTGATTCTGTTTGACATCCTCTTTCAATCACAAAAAAAATATCTCATGTACGTAGAAACTGTATCAGATACTAAATACTTTCTCCTTGGTTAAAGACTGTTTGAAAAGTACAATATCACAAAAATAATACAATCCTGTGGGTAACTATTCCAGCCACTCTGTGTGACAACACCAGGTGGCAGCAAGAGATCTACTTTTAGTCTTCAGGAAAAAAACAGTGATTACAAAGTATTAATACAGTAGGAGACCAGTTATTTTCTACTGGAGGTACTCCTTTCATGAAAATAATTTCCTCCTATCCAAACCGTTATTTGGGAAAATGACCCCCAAATGTTTGTCGAAACTGAAATAAAATAGTTGGGTTTGGTTTAGTTCTACCTAACTCAAAACTACCTGACATGTTTCATTTCAAACTGATTTTAAAAATCCTAACTCATTGAACTGCTTCCTTAGCATAGCACTTTGGGGAAGAGCCAACGTGAGCCTTCATGGTCTCCTCAGCTGAGCTCCCTGATCCTCTGAAAGCTGTGTGAACATCCAGCTAATGGGCCAACCAGTCTGACGGTCAAATGTGCATTGCACCATGCCAGTCCTGCAAGGAGACACTGGTGGCTTGAATTATCACTCGCGTGAGGAAAAGCAAAATAATTTAATGACCGAATAAAATAATTCCATTTATTCCATTCTGAAATAGAATGCAATAGAAATACAGAAGGATGCATTCATGCAAAGTCTATGTATTTTTAGGATTTTGTCCTTTTTTTTTGGAATGTTTTGAAATTTACACAATTCCATTTAACATGTTGGAACATTAACATTTCTGAATTTCACTGATTTCTGGCTACCTCTTTCCTCTGCCTATTTTAGTACCCTTCAGCTAATCTGAATAGACTCTTGACAAAATAAACCAGAAACACTAGTAAAGCATTAGGTAATCTTTCATAACTTTCCTTTGCTATGTACGTAATACTGTATCTCATAGCATCCTCAGGCCAGCACCTTTTTGTGCTTATTGCTAGAAAAACATAGGATAAAAAAGGCATACCTGAGAGCTGGAAAACTCTATAGAAAAGAAGATGCAGCAGACAAAAGGAAGCTAGGAGCTAACAGTAGCCAACTTGGAAGGTTGTGTGCACATTGTCATCCCTCAGGAGCCAGAGAACACTCCCTCTTTGAATGAAACACAAGACAAGTAGCACAGCAGACTATTCTTATCATGCAAAAGAAAAGGACAAAACAGAGAGCCTGATAAGGACAATGGATGATTCCACCACAAAATGAGCAGATATTAGAAAAAAAGTACTGGTGTTGCCTTGCTCTTCACCTCATACCAGAGAAAGTCCTAAGATGGATCTAGGGTGCTTCAGCATGAGCATCTGCATTTGTTCGGGTTGAAAGCTGTAGAAGTTGTGTGCTTCCTAGGAGACCATTAGTTTCCTGCTGGCTGGGCAGCACTGTAGACAAATTCATTTTCCTTAAAGGATATGTCATGCCTCAAATAGGAAAGTGTAACAACTTCTGAACCTAAAAGTAAACATTTGCACTACACTTCATTTCCTTGGGTTTTTTACGTTTATCTTTTTCATTACTATTTCTGTCTTCATAATTTAAAAATAAAAGTTCACAGCAAGTGGTACCAGACTATTCACACAGGGTAGAAATCCCTTTGTGGTGTTCAGTGGAAATGTGAAGACTGAGTCTCGATATAGTAAGACATTTTCCTTTTCCAAAGTCACGGAGTAGAAAAGCAAACTACAGAAGATAGGGTAAACAGCAGTATAAAGTACATTTAGAATTTAATGCAAAAAAATTACCTTTGGGAATGTTGGTTTTATTTCCTGTAATTACATGCTGTATAAATTCTTAACACTGTACCCAACTTCTCATAAAACACAGCAGAGAAATCTTGTCAGATTTTTTAAAAATTTCTGCTGCTTGCTGTAATACTGATATTACAAATAAATTCAAAAGGAAATTCTCTTATTTCATTCTGCATTCTGTTCTTATGTGATCTTGTTCCTCAGCCTCAATGTCTAAGTCACTTTGCAGTGACTCTCAGACATACAGATGAAGATCTTTCATCTTTCTCTTTGCTTTGTAGTTCAGCCTTTTTACAGGTGTTCCCTGATGTCTTACTGTCAAGAGGCACTTGACAGCTTTTTTAAAATTATTATTTCAATGAGTTTGTAAATTATCCACAATTACTTTATCTCTGGACTCATGGATCTCTAAATAGTTTTACATATCTCATCACAACATCAACATTTGCAGATGTTCTTCTCAATTCTTTCCTGCTTATTCAAACCTGCCCTCTAGTTTCATATCAGATTGGTGATTATCACCCTGCTCTGTGGGCTTCCCATGATGCCCCTTGTTCCGGACATGTCCCATCCCTGCTTTGTATCCACTCTCAGGGCTTCCTGCTACATTGCATCAAGTTCTGATTCACTCCCATCCCCTTAAGGCCCTTAGCTGTTGTTACCCTGTCATCTCTCATTTTGTCTTGTCTCTTCTTCTTATCACATCCTCTTTGTCTTACTAGCAATACCCATTTGCCCATTTTTCCATCAATTGCTTTGCATTTCCATCTGTATCGTTGCCTGCACCAGTCCATCAGAATAGTTTGCTCTGTCTCCCAACACCAGCTCTGAGATAGGTGTACACGAATTAGCAAAATGTTTAACAGAGTATGTGTAGCACAGGTGGTTACATCACTGTTTAGGACAGATGCTGTCATCACAAACATAAGTACTAATATGTGGAAAAAGTAGTGTACCATATAAAATTATCAGATAAGTATATTTTAAAACCATGTGCTGACACTCCCTTTAAATGTGTTTAGCACCAGAAGCCAAGATCCAGACTGTAGAGGCTGCAGAAGTAATGAAGAGAGGAGTGCGGGAAGATATTTCAAATATCTGGGGGATGGGAAGGGGGAACGACAGTGAAATCAGGCAGCTCAGATGCTTTAAACTCTACCAATGTTTCCACTTGAACTAGAAATCTGACTGCAGATATTTTGTCTTCAAATTTGTCTAATCTCTTATTTTGGTGCCTTACTCTGCACTTAGTATCTGACTTTCTTTACAGTCAGTTTTGAATTACTTTCAAGAGAAAAGGTTTGTGAAGTCTATATCTCAGTAACTTCAGATAGGAATCTTAGGGTTCAGGAACCCAGTGAGGATCCCATTTCATTCCAGATTCACTGGTTACCTCTCTCTCTAGTCAGTTTTTCTGTTTGAATTATACAGACCAACCCAGGTCCTGTATTGCATTCCTCCTGCTCAGCTTCATATGTTCATACCTCAGCAACCTCTTTCCTCAGAGTTACAGAGCTTCAGCTCTTTTACCTCTCCTTTTTAACTCACAGGCCTTGTTTCTTTGTCATTTGCTACTCTTCCCTGTGTTCTGTGCTTGAAAAGCATTTATCTTGGGTTCTGTGTATTTCATAGTGTACCTTCTGTTTCACCTCTAGTTTTTAGGTTTCAGTTGAAAACCTTAAAAACATAGCCCTGTCATGTCTGCTAGATGGATTTCTGCCTGGGTCTGCAGGAAGGCAAAACAACACTTCTGAGAGAGAAGAGCTCCAGCCATAAGACATTACATCTGGTATTTAGGATTTGTGCGCAGAAGGAAGCAAACAGTATAACAGACCCAGCTTCGATACCCAAGCAGACACAGCTCATCCACGGGATAATATCTTGCTGTATATTAAACTCCAACCGCAAAGAGAGATGAGACCTGTACCCCAAGTTTTCTTGGTTATTAGTTTTTTATTGTAGTTAAACCAGCTTGAGTTCATAAGGCTGTACTTCTTAGTCTAGATTGGACATATCATTAAAAAAGCCCTAAAGTATTTATAGCACCCCTTTATTCATCCTGGCCCTCTGCAAATTTTAATGAGCTAATTATTTCTCAGATAACACTGCTACTTTTGGAAATTTCTGAAGTATCAGGGTGCTTGGACACCTGAGATTAGGTGTTTGAATGTAAGCAAAATGTGTAAGATTTCATTATAGCCAGTTTAGACATTAGGTTCAGCACCGCCACCTGAGTGCACATAGTGCCTTTTGAGATGGCACCTAGCATATCTGCAGTGTGCATGAAGCTGGCAGTTGTCTCAATGGATCCAGCATAAGAACTACAGGAGTCTTACACCTTTCTGCACTGGCAACTGGAAGTGGGATATCCTGCAACATTTCAGCAAATACCTATGGTTAGGTAATAAAATCAAGCAATATCGATAGTTGATGGAACTTGCAGTGATACAGCTGTCAAGTTCCTGAGTGTCATCTTTTGCTGGTCTGAATTGCTTTCTAGACTTCACATGTTGAAAGAGCAGCTTACACACTAGACCAGATTGCAGCCACACCTGACGCATATGGATGCTTCTGGTTCTCTTATTATGGAGCTGAATTCCCTTCTACTGTCCCACTCAGTGGCAACACTCCTTTGTGACTCCACATAGATCAAAGAAGGATCCTGTGTCTTCTTCAAGAACACAGCAGTCAGCCTGCTAATATTAAAAAAAAAAAACCTGAAACTTGTTTTCAATCATTACTATTGAAAAATTATTCTGCTGTCTTTGAGTTTCCAAAGCCAATTCTCTGAAAATAAACTATATTCCAAAGTAGTAATTTTGTTTTAAAAAAACCTTTAACAATTTTGCCTTTATGATTTTTCAGTCATATTTACAATTACTGTGATATATATTATCCTTAAACAGTAATAATCCACATGATTTCCAAAATAATAATTTTAATGTAAATGGTATTTAAAGATGACATCACCTCTTCTTCATAATAATATTTAAGAGAATGTTGTCCTTTTTGATTTTGGCAAGAAACATTTGTTGACAGGTAAGTAATTCATGATTCAATTAAAATAAATATTTTATACGCAAATGAGTTTTTACTTTAGTTTACCAGTTAGAATAAGGTCATTCACTACCGTATGGCTGCATTAACTATATATATTTTCATATAACAATGGCATCAAATAATTAATCTGTTAGACCATTACATTTGGTACATCAAGAGTTCATATTACGTATGAACATTTGATGGAAAATATCATGTTATAAGTGATTAAAATGTCAAATTCTGCATTTTCTTTGATGCTAAATAAATGACAACTTTACTGTAAAATAAAGTAATTTTTCATACCAGTAATAGAATTTCTGGCAAGAGGTAGTGACATTTTACTCATTTACACTAGACTGAATAAAAATTGTGGTAACAGCTAATGAACTTTCTTTCACAATGTTGATAAATCATATACAATACATCTCTTCTTTTTGTGAATCTTAAAAAAACAACCAAAAAAGCAAAATCCTACTACAGAAAAGAATGTTGCTCTTTGAAGCAAGTTCTCTGAAAACTCATAAAGAAGCAAGGGCTTAGCTAAGCACTTTACAGAATACTTCATTAAAGACAAAAGTACAATATCTTAAGTTCAAATAAAATTAGTCTGGATATCTAGAAAGTTTTAATGCAATGGGCTCCAGAAGTTATAAGAATATATCTACGATATAAAAAGAAGTTCTTTATGCCTGTTATTCTGAGGGAGAAAACAAGTTGTCCTGAAGAAATCCAGTTTAACAATTTCTTCAACCAACCAAAAAACTAACATGTAATTATGCCAGCTGTTGTCATCTAGACAAGATCTGTATGTGAGAAAACTTAAGTATCTCTCGAAATTAGGCAGTGGCAATGGCATATTTGCTATACTTAAAATTTTCATAATTCATTTTGACAGTTTTATTTAGAACACTATTTTTGTGCTAGCTTGGAAGTTTCTTCCTGGGAAAGGACTATTCATTGTTAAACTGAACTAAGGAAAAACTAAGAACATTACATTTTTGGCAAGGCAAAAGGCAACGTAGAGTTGGTAGGTAGGTAGTTGGTAGGTAGGTAGTTTTGGCAAGGTAGGGTTGGCTCTACCGGCTTCCCTGTGTTGAGAAGCCCCATTGAACCATTGAAATTCTTTAATTATTCACTTCCTGTAAATTTACCTATTATGACTAAGATTTAATGGATGGATCTACCTATATATTTATATAAAGACAAAGTGTTTGGATGTTTTTAAGCTATGTTACAGAATAATTTCTAATTATACTGAACTAGAAAAGAAACAGATTGGAATAAACTACTGAAAGCAATTATGTAAAATCATAAACTTTCAAAGTGAGTTACTAAGTTACTAGCCTCATCTTTCTGTTTTAATTATTTTTACCACCAGATGCCAGTATTCTACACATTTCAGTATGAGATTTACTACAGACTTCCCCTTCAACCATTTTTCTCATCATTAAAAGCTACAAAATAATACCTTACAGGCATAATCTTCTTGTACTGTGTTTATTTTTTCTTCCTATGTAAAGATACTTACATTTTTTGAGGAATAAGCATGAAGGTCAACTTTCTTTCAGGCTACCCACAATATTATCTTATACTGCTATGATTAAAACACCGAGTTCTGTCGTACGGGCAGGAAAAAAACCAATTCCATAATAGTTTCACTCTGGTTAGGCTTTTCAATGATATTTCTTAAGTTACCTCAAACAGATCTGATGGATCTGGTCATCAAGAAAAAAACTGCCTGAATCTCACAGAATCATTGTTAAAACAACATATCACTCCACAGGCTACTTGCAGCACATGTTGACATGCAATTCAGAAGAAAAAATACATCTAATATTCACTTTCAGTGTCACAACAGCACTTTTACTTGATTACATCCATTTTTTTGTGTGAAACAAATCGCTTAAGTGGAAGAAAGATTCACTTTGAACTTCAGAGACCTTTTGAAAAATTATAGTGCTTTAAAAAGAAAGTACATTTAATTAGTTAAGTAGATTTTTCAGTCTGAACAAATTCCTAGAAAGAAACAGAGCTGAGATGATTGCAGTTTCAAATATTCATTTAAAAAATATTACAAAAATAATAAAAGTGTTTTTTAAATTACCAAAAACTTCATCATCAAATGGAATGCTATTGATAGAGACTCTCTACTTACAATGCAGAAGAAATTGAATTAGGTCTGCTATAAGTATATGAAGTCAGGGCTGCTGCTGCCAAAACAGGAATATAGAATAAGCAAGGATACCTCTCTGCAGGCAAATGAGAATTTTAACAGCAGATTTTCAAGGCAATACAGTCTGTTATACTGGTAACTATGATTTATGCTTCATAATGGAGAAGAGAAGAATAATTTCCACAACATTTGAAGTGTAACACTAGATTATGTACTTGCTGTCCCTGCCTAGTATTGAACCAAACCACAACCAGTACCTAAAACAATGATGAATCAAAGACAGATTTGTTTTGTTTTTACTCAGAAGGCTCTCTATAATTTTTTCTTTTTTTTCCCTTTTTCAGTCAGATAAAACAAAACAATACCATTATTAGAAAGAATATGACCCTAAAATGACTCATAATTTTATGAGAATTTCTGCAGTCTTCTCAGATAGTCTTCTAGGAAAACCTGTGACGCAGAGGTTAACCATAATCACTAGAATATAGTCAAAGTGTCTGCACATCTATTCATAAATACCTGTCTCACAGATCTAGCCTGTAGACTAGTCCAGGAACTGAGTGGATTTAGTTCTCAAGAATTTAATCCAGTTAAAGAGATTAATGCAGATAACAAACTCTTACTGCTCCCCAAGGCACACAGGACCTCTTTGGTAAGAGGAGACAACTTTCACAGTTTGATGGCTCCTTCAATGAATATGGTTCTCCATCATATTCTAATAAAATTTAATACAAATGTATATATGAATCTGTGTATTGTCAAAACCCCAGAATAACACATCACACACAAATTACCAAAACATTAAAATGCCTGTCACTCTTGAATACTTCTAGTCAGTCTTGTATTTTAACTAAGGAGATTTTTTATTCTCTTTTTTAAAATAAATCTTGTTTCTTAGAAAAAACAATTAACTTCCTGTAGTTCACATTAGTATATCATACAAATTATGGTATGAAAACACATTATTACTTTCAACGTTTTTTCATGAACTTAGTGGATTTGAGATTTTTTTATTACCAGCTGCTTTGTCCCAGATGAATACACCTCCCCAGATTTAGGAAAATATTTTGTCTAATGTTATTGTTTATGACTTTATTTTAAAGAACAACAATTAATCCAGAATATCAATTGAGAAGTATTGCATAGCACAAATTTGCTTAAGATTTAGGGTAACATGATACTGTATACATAAAGGTTCCCACACTTCCTGATTTTCCCTTATTTTTGCACTAAGGATATGGAAGTATGACAGAAATTTCCTTAAGGAGCTCAGATTTTTCTCACAGAATCACAGAACGTTAGGGATTGGAAGGGACCTCAAAAGATCATCTAGTCCAATCCCCTGCTGGAGCAGGAACATCTAGATGAGGCTCCACAGGAAGGCATTCAGGCGGGTTTTGAATGTCTCCAGAGAAGGAGACATTCAAATCCAAAGAAGGAGACATCCAAATGTCTCCTTAGTTTTGTCTTCACAGGGTTACCCACATTACTACTTATTCCTCAAATTTGGATAAATAGGCCGGGAACGTGCCAGGAGAAGCATGATGAATAACTGTGGCAGAGACTTAACTGGGTACAGTTTCACGTTTGCTTAGAGTCAGGTAAGATTAATCCCAACGGCATTCTCAGCCGCTTGCTGCTGCAGCAGACCTGACAGTAGAAGCTGAGCCCAGTAATGGTTTGCCCGGGGGCAGTGATGTGTTGGTGAAGAGGACACCAAGAAAAGGATTAGGGGAAAGCAAGCATGAAGTTGCATCACCTGAGGCTGTGCTCTAGAGACAGTAGGGAGGGGAAGAGCAGTATTTAGCTTGTTAAAGAAAGATGGGGCAAAACAAATCTGCTCACACCAGTAGTTATGCACATTAAATTCTGGGAGAAATCCTGAGTACCACTATTCTTAACTTTTCTGTCAGGTTGTTTGGAATATCTGAAGGGAGAAAAAAAAACCAGCATGAAGGGCCAGAGGCCTGCTATTAGCAGAAATCAAAACAAGTCAAATAGGTTCATAAAGAGTCAAAGCTGTTACTATTTTTATAGATTATATTTTCATTTGGACAAATAGCTGATAAATACAGTAGAGTATAATAATGCCATTTCTTGTAAGAAAAAAAGTTCAACTAATCACTGAATTTCCTATTTTTCTTTAAGAATGATATTAATATTAGGGTAGCATGGAGGTTTGTTCTCTGGCTGTACAGCTGTTACAAACTTCTGAAGAGGAGGGGATGCATATGGTTGTATTCAATATAAATTATGCCAACTAGCTAATGAGAAGTACTGTGGCAACAGAAGTGGCAGCTCTTCAGTGAGGAAACTGGCTGCTGCTCACCATCTAAAGATGAGCTAGTCTAGAACCCAGAGACCAAAAATGATGTTACTCCAGTATAAGAACTGTCTTTTCTGCTAACCATTTATTTACCCATACAAGGCCTTTCTTATGGCTGATTAATCTAAAAATAGACTTCCATTTATAAAAGTTATGCTGTGTCTTCTCAGCTGTTTTTGATTTATCCAGGTAACTATTAATTGGGTTTTTTTTACTGTAGATTCTCAAAAAAACTGTTGAATAAAGATAATGGTCTTACAGGCCCACAGGAGATCAGAATACCATAAGCGTCTGCAGCATCTCAACTGACTTTTCTTCTATAACTGGAATAGTACAATTTCAGGCACCAGAGCACTGACTAATTGTATATTAAAAAACCTGTTTTATCAAGACTAGATATTGTGTTTGTGTGTATTTAAAATATATGAAAATTGAAATCACTTATTAAATATTATATCAGAGACAATCCTAATGTGTCTTACTTGGTTTTAACCAAAGGATGCAAACACCAAATTTTCCAGACTGCTCAACCTCAAATCCTGACTTTGTTCTCTTCTGTTAGTGAAATACTGCCTGGCTTCAGTGAGGCCAGGATTATGCCTGCAGTGGTGGTCCTTGTCTGCATCATTCCCTGAGCTGCTTTAAATAACACAAACTCTATCTGAGTGTTCCATGCAGCTACTTATGTGACATATCTGCTTTGCCATCATATTACTCATGCTGGGAAGGGAAGTTAAGAGGACATGGCCAGACCACCAGCGACATGGTCCTGTTGTGACAATTAAAGGCAACTTGCAGCTACAGGTTTCTCTCTCCCATCTGCTCCTTTAAGGAGAAACATGCCCTGGGACTGCCCAAAATCAAGATTTTCCAGGTACTATTTGCCCTCTGTACCGTGTCAGAAGCTCTCTCTACTCCTTGAACCCATGAGTCCTATGAGGCTTACTTGTATATAATTAGAGGTATAGATCCTGAGCCCAGCTTATTCGCCTGCAACTAGAGTTTACTAGGAAAGGAAAATCTTACTTTTCTTTGTGCCTTTCTTGCTCTTTTTCACTGTCTTCATCTGTATTTCCAGCCATGTGGTACACCACTCAGTTGCGCTGGTGAGATCTCCCCTTCTCAGTAGCAGCAAATTTTATGTTACTTCAGTTCCACTTAATATTATGGCATAAGGAACAACATGTCAAGGAGAAAAAGCAAATCATGAAAGGAATACACAGATATTAATTACATTAGTGAGGTATTCCTCCCTAACGTTATTTCATATTTCACAATGTAAAAAGATGGCATCAACATGAGGTGTACAATGAGAAAGGCTTCAGTCTGCTTGATCAGCTCAAAGCTTGATCAGCATAATCACCTGAGGAACCTGATGATTTGCTGCTGTGTCTAACTATGTGATTAATTTTATTACTCCAAAACACTGAATTTGTGAGGATATGATTTTTTGTGCAAACTAAACTGGATAAATTATAAAATTCCAGGACTTTATTTGTATGCTTTAACTGCGACATGAACTTGTTGAGGATAGATTTGTTCCCCAATGAAATTTGTTCTTAAATTAATATTTATCCTTAAGAAAAAATATAGGTGAGTAAAGCCCTTAGAAAAAATACAAGGCTTACAGACTCGGAGATCAAAAATTTCTCAGTTAACTGTAGGAAAACAATTCAGACATAAGTATCATTTTTCCTGGAGCGCTGAGAAGAAAAAAAGAAAATATTTGGAGTGATACTCTGGAAAACCCAGCTCTTTTCATCACTTTTCTGGCCTATGCAGCATTTTTGGCCTGAGTAACTCAACATGCAGAACCAAAGTATATTTATGCAAGCTTCTTCCTAATTTTTTCAAGTCTTTCTTTTTTAGTATGAATGGGATTCAGTGGCAAAAATTCAGTTGTTGCCTTGTTATTGTTATAGTGGTGGCAGCTGCTCTGGAAAGAGCTTATGTTTGACGTTACCTCACCACTTCCAGAGATCTACCTGTCCTCAAAGCATTCCTTTCAGCAAAAGGAAAAGCAGGCAAATCAGAACTGCCAATTCAAAGAGCAGCTAAAATGATCTTCCCTGGATCTTGCATTTATCTGGCCAGACTCCACCTGAGATGGGGGAAGAGTCCACAGCAGTTTGTACTGTGTGGACAGAACCATTTTCTCAGGACAAATTTCTACTTGCAGAATAGCTGCAAGTCTCCTGGCTATTGCTCAGACTACTGTAAATTGAAGATAATCCACTTTTTTACTAGTAACCAGTTCTTTCACTGTACTAACAGAAACACTTACCTGTTGCCAACATTGCTAATAACTGTTAAATACAGAAGTAACCCTCTGAAGTGTTGGGATCCTCTGCAGGTATCTGAAAGAACAAGAAACTATATTTGAAAATCTCAAAATACAGAAACTGCTGGAGTTCATCCCTTGTAAAAAACACAAGTCAGAAGAATTCATGTGGGACAGAAAGAGCTGTTACATGTATTAAGTGTTTTGAGCTTGTTCTCTTCAATTGATATCTACCTAAAATAAAGGCAGTGCTGAAATCTGGTATCACCTGGAGACATAAATTAGTTTGCTCCCTAACAATAGCTATTTGCAGGGTTTCTGTGCAACCAAATGGAAATAAAATGTTACTTTTTTTTTTTAAAGAGAGAGCTTGTGTAATCACTTTTCCCCTCCTGCAATGAAATGCATTATAGTCTGCTCTTTTATGGCTTAGCTGAATTGAGCTGAGTTTTTCAGAAAAACAACTGTATTAATACTTGTAGCAACCCAGAACAGAATAATTGAAAAATGCATGGGATCTTAATGATGGAAAGAACTCTATAAACTTTTGCCATTGTTTATTATAGGAAATACAGTACAGAAATGTTATGTCCTTAAATCTATTATACCAACTGCAGGTGAATTGCAACCATGGTCATGTTCAACAAATACTTATGATCAATGCATACATATTGCAATTTAAATAATTGCACTAAGTTAAGATTGATAATCACATATCTTACTAAAACAATTAATTTTTATATATATTTCCAATTATAGCAGAAATTATTTTATTTTAGCTCCTGTGACAAAAATAATAATATCATTAACTATTTAGAAACATGAAATTAGCAATCATTTCAGTGCTTTCTGCTATTCTGCAACTATACCACCCAACCATATGATACTTTGGCCTCAAGAATGAGGTTGTCTTAAAAATTCCTTTTCTTTCCACCCCTGCTGCGAATACTCATCCCCACATCTGAAGTGCACTTCACTATTGCCTAAATCATGCTCATTGAATGGTTTATGTGGTTGTGTTGGGCTCTGTGTGGTTTTGCTGAAAAATAGAAATGCGGATAAGACCCTGCTGAGGGATGAAATAACCTTATGGAAAAAAAAATGAGGTGACGTGGGTAGGGGATAACGGGTGGGAAGGATTTCTAACTCAAGCAATTTTTGGATCTATTTTGTAACACGTTATTATCACTATTGATGGGACTTATTAAACTGTGAAGAAAATGCAAAACTGAGGATCTAAGCGTGGAAATGTCTTAAATTGGAATTTTCATTCAACTACACTCTTTTGCACAGAAAAAACCCCCCAAAAAACCCAAAACAACAAAATCACATCAAACACTGATCTGCAGTTTGCTTTCTTGTTTCTGAAAAGAACAATAGTCACAATAGACTAAGCACAGAATAGTCTATAGGAATCACAATCCATACAACCTACCTCAGGATAAATCAGCTTAGGCTGTCTACAAACAGAGAAGAGTCTGGAATAAAGCAAATATGTGCAGTCTTTGAAGTGAATTAGTTACGACTGATGTGTTGTGCTGCGGGAAGCTCCTCTACTCCCTTGGCTTGTGCTGCTGCTGAAACATTGTTTTCCGTTATGGCACGTGTTCTCATCAAGAGCACACAAAGAGCTACATAACAGCTAGTTAACTGAGAAACAAACACATTGTAGAACTGTATTTTAATTAATTGTCTTTAGTGGTATCATGTTAGTTGGCACAGCTATAGATTTCTCTTAAATATTTAAAGTGATTTACATGCACATAAATTATGCATTATTGTCAGCAAGGTATTAAAATATTAGCTACTGTAACATCCAGGTATCAGTATCCTCAGCAATGTTCAAACCGATGTCAGACCAGCCTCTGTTGAGCTGTTCCAAATGACACGTAGTAATGCAAATCTTGCCCAGTTGTTCTCTTGACTGACATGGTAAAAATACAACAATTCTTGCTCATGTTTTCTTGCTCTTCCTAGACTACGAGATTCTGCTCTTAGAAGTTATTTTACTCTCTTAATCTTAGGTTATATATTTTTTTTATATTAAATGCTGATTATAAGACATATTTTAAGTAATTTGTGCATCAGCAGGGACCAGGAGTTTTAATTCAGTGGAACAAACTACCCAAAACTGAGGCACAATTTCTAACCATGGGAAGGCTGCACGCGGTACTTTTACCTATGTGTGATTTGTGAAGTTACAGGCTGGAGGGAACTGTATCATGAAAGGGCATAAGAATATCACTCTTAGGAGTTTGGATTTTTTATTTATTTATTCTTTGCAATAAGAATATTTTGTCACAGATTTGACAAAGACATATTCTCTAATTAATTTAACATTCCCAGATTATTATTTTTTAAATTTTACTCTTTGTTCTCATAATTTCTGCTAAGGGAACTATCTCCTTAAACATCTAAAAGTAAATTTTACCAAGAAAAAGTAGGTCTGTACTGAGAATAGTCCTCCAATATTGAAGACAATAGAAGGAACTAGCATTTCTGGTTACAATGATTTGTCCAGTATAGGAAAAAAAAAACCCCAAAAATCCCCCAAAAACAAGGTACACAGCATGAACAATTAATAAGTACACAAAGTACACAAGTGTGTTTATTACATTTTTGCAAGCACTTTGTTCTACATTTCAAAAACGCCACCATCAAGCTGTTGGCACATTTATGTACAAAACAGATTAATTGTAATGCCTGCTACAAAGCATTCTTTGTGAAAATACAAACTCTAATACCAGAGAAGAGCCAAAAGCATTAACATCATTACATAAGTTTAAAAGACATAGTTTTAAAAATCAGCACAAACGTTTTAAGACACAAAACTGAAACACTACACTATAGAATCCAGAAGAGGTTCCTAATACTTTTTGCAGGACTGTAATACCGGTACTGCACATTATCAGAAAACTGTTGACTGCGTAGGACAGCCTAAGTGTAAAAAGAAAAAAAGCAAAACCCCAAATCAAAAACACAACCAAAAAACCCCCAAAACAAACAAAAGAAAAGAAAATAATTCAATCAACTAATACTACTTAATGCATTATCATGCCACAAGTAACTATAGTATTACCCTCTACTTACTACAAGAGTTGTTAAAAATTACTGATGATGCATGACTAGTAATAGTACAAATAAGAGTTTTACTCAAGAAGTTTTATTAGAAATGCACTTACACTGAGAGAATTCACAATGGTCCAATAAGTGCACAAAACTACCTAAGATTTTTAACACTGACAAAAATGTCTTGTCAGGCTACATCACTTTAAAAGACACTTTACAGCATTCTTGTAGCATTAGAAATAGGCAAAAAAAAGAAAAAAAAATCCACCAAATTTGGTCCAGTAATACTGACTTTTCTTAAATAGGGTTTTTTGTTCTGTTTTTGATACAGGTAATTATTTCAAATTAAGAAGACCTATCTTTCTGATAACATTTTCCTATCAAAATAAAGGTACAAATATATTAGGACACTTTCAAATAATAAGCTCTGTAGTGGTCTTTTACCTTACTTTAACGTAATACAGGTAAACAAATATGTGTAGGAAAGCTAGAAGCCAAGCTATAACATTTATGGAAGTCTCCTTTAATATATCTTTTACAGTTCAGACAGGTGCAATCCATATAAATTTTTAAAGCAGGTAAAAAGACATCTGACTCCTATGGTCACTGTATTTTTGATATATTACTTTCATAAATGTAGCTAAGCATTAATTTCTTACATCATCACATGAACAGCTCCAATTTAGCATAACCTTCATTGAATTAAAGACAAGTCATTCTGTAAAAAACTATGGATAACTATATCACTTAATTAACAATTGTCTATATACCATAACTCTTTAACAGGTAGCCGTGGTATTGAATTCCTTCAAAAGGCAAGTGGCCATGCATTGTTAGCACCACGGTCTGCATGCTCACAATACAAACAGGAATTATCACCAATGGGACTTGGAACAAGAGAATATTCTTTAAAAACATCAATAATAATACAATGTTAACAAAGATAAGAAGCACTTTTTTCTTTTTTTTATTCATTTTTTTTCCTCTTTTTTTTTCTTTTTTTTTTTTTTTACCCACTATTACAAATTTAGAAATTGCACCTTTGATTGTTTAAAACGTTCTTAGGACCTTCTTTCAAGTTGATCAAGGTCCATCTGGCAAGTTTTCCAAATATAAAGGAAAGTCATCCGTGTTTTCTTTATATATTGTACATCATGTACAATGGTCCCTTTGAAGTATACCTGTAGTTAAAGTAGTTATTGAACTCAAAACTAAAAAGTATAAAAAGCTACCTTTTTCCAAAAACATATAAGAAACAATGCAAAAGGTGTTATGCATAACACATACAAAGTGATTAAAAAAATCAAACACATATTTGTATTTGACAATAGTTTAGTATCCTTGATCTAGCAGAACTAATTAGCTTAAAAGGATTCAGGAAAGGCTATTTGGGAGCTTTGTGATAGAGATTGGTCACACAAAGTAAGAACTAATTAAGGAACCAAGTGCTAGACAACCAAGAATTGTACATAGGTGATATGTAAGTCACCCAAACTATCTTTTGTGAGAAGCACTTTCAATTGTTTTTAAAATGGTTGGATGGCCTTTAGTTAAACAACAAAGCATTCACATGTTAGAAAGTAAGACAAGGTTTCTTTTATGTGTAAGCATTGAGTCGTTCTTTAGAGCGAGTAGAATGAATATCATGAAGCTCTTGCTCCTCCTTTGATTTAATATCCTCATATTTTTGCATTCTGCAAGCATCTTTCACATAGGCCCAGTTGGCAGACAAGACCATGAGATAATGCACCTGTAAGAGAGGTAACACGGAGTTAGGAACCAACAGAGCTAGTTAGAATAGAGCAAGTTCAAACCTGAAAGCTATATGATAGAGACTGAGTTTTCATCAGAAGCATTGTTAAGTCAAGAAGTGGTACAGCAATACGATGTGAAGTTCAAGTTTGAGCTTCGTTAATCCTCAGATTACTGAGCTCACAGCTGTTACTATTACCATGACTAGTAGTTGGTAGAAATGGTTATTTAAAAAAATTAAAAGAACTGAGAAATAAACTCATGATCCCTGCTTTATACAGCTAGTCTGCAAATTTATGTGGAAAAATGCCTTCTGGTGATTTCTTGAAGACTTTTCCCCATTTAATCACAATTCGTTAAAGTAGTTGCTTCAGATAGAAATATGCTGTAGACAAATCTGTAGCCTTATGATTACATCTCTAATACAAGTACAGAAAAAATTGCTGCTTCTTTCTTGTTAAAGTTAAAATTAGCTTCCATTTAGCAATTATTTTTCTTTCATCTACAACTCCAGCTATTTTGTCTAAACCAGCTAATTTGGGAAAATTTTGTCAAAAATTGACTAATACGATCATCTAGGCAAAATATAACAAAATATAGTTACAAATAAACTAATTTTATTTCACTGTTATATTAGGTTTTTTCATAGTTCATTTATGTAATACTTTAAAATGCATAGGAAAAAAACCCAAATATTTTTATGATTTTTAAAAAACAGCTTCTGTAGACATCTTGAATGGAGCAGAAAACATGCACGTTCCATATAAATTTTTGAATATGTAAAAATACTATGTAAAAATACTTTTATTTATTAAAGAAAACAAAATTAAGAGCTTTCCAAGTGTTCCATCCAAAAATAAAATAAAAAATTATCTGAATCGAAAGGGAAACTCTCCCACAACCTGTGAATATTATACAACTTACTGGTGAGCATTGAAGATTGGACCTGACTCACTTGCAGTCAACATGAATGAGCTATGATGATATACTCCCAAAGAGCTGGGTTTATTTATGTAAGTAAATGGGGAGGACAAAATGTCTATGAATACATCTGAGGAGTAAACACCACTTAAAGGATATTGGCAATATTGTCACGTGAACAAATATTTTTCACATCGCTTTAAATAAATATAATCCGAAAGTCAGTGAAAGATATCTTACTAGTAGAAAAATTAGGTTCTGTAACTGTTTTCCATTATAAATGGAGGATAAAACACCCTAATAGCACTTGAGATGGAGCTTAGTAGTTTATAAAAATCACATGGTATGGCTGCCAGTGACTGAACTTGACAATGAGTAGATGTCCAATCTTTTGAATGATGGCAATGAATGATCAAAAAAGTGACAAATTTTAACACAGCACCAGTACAAGAAATGAAGCTGAGGCCTCCAAGGAACTGCAGCCAAAAATACTTTATTCAAAACTTCTCATTCAGGGGCAGTTACATGCTATCTGCAATCAGTACCTTTCAGAGTCAGTTCTTTTAGTCTACACACCTGTGATCATCTACAGTATAAAGTCTACTTCAGTTGCATGTTAGAGCAATCAACTGATCTCCTGTCCACTCCAGCTTCCCTGGTCTGGGCCTTTCAGGACATTTGCAGACTTTTTGAAAGCTTTCCTTTTGAAGGTGAACCTCAAATGTCCTACCTTCAGTCTGCTAGATCTGCTTGAAATGAGCCTCTGACTTTTTCAAAACTTGTTGCCCTCTCACCTTAGGATGTGCTCTGTTGGCTCTGTATTCATTCAGAAAATAAAAATGTTCACTCACAGTATTCAACCAGTTTATTCTGTGACTCTCTGAACACTTATTCCTCCCACAGTAGGTTTTCAAATACTTTCTGTTGAGAGCATCTCTTATATTTACGTTAATCAACTGCCTCAGAGGCCACAGATAACTTCAACCCCTCCCTAAGAAACTGAGAAACTAAAGTAGGATTCAATTAGTGGAAAACAGAGTAATCTTAAAAATGCTACAAAATTATGCAAATTCTTCTGTTCACACTGGACTATTGTAGATATATGAGTATCTTAGATTCATACTAAATGAACAGAAACAATATAGTACGCTCTTTTTTTTTTTTTGAAATGCCAATGTTGGCTTTTTCCACAAATGTTTAGTGGAAATAGTTGCTGATTAGTGCAGGCTAATATATATTTCTTAATTTGAATAATTAAGATTAAAGAAAGCATCCTGAAAATCTTCAAAGGACCAAATAATTTTGGTGTCCTTTTGTCTTGGTTGTTTATGGCAAGCTTTCACCCATTTACTCCCTATTTGAGGAATACAGTCTGAGTTGAGGTGCCATAAAACAAGAAGTGTTCAGAGAATCTGTCCTCTAGGCTAATTACTACAGGTAGTAGCATTTCTACATATTATTATGAGTTTCTTAATATCTATAGTACAATCTTAGCAGCACAACCTGTGATGATAGTGCAGGTGCTGGAGATGGCAGTATGTACTGTGTTACTTTGGGACACTTTCTGATCTTAATTTAGCACACAAGAAAAAGAAATGTCTTGTGTCTAACAGAGTTGTTCTAAAAGCTTTCACCATGACTAGTCTCTGGATCAGGAATTTCGAGATCAAATGAGATATCTCAATTCTGATTCCCCATTCTGCTGAATGAAATGTCTTCAATTTCCTCCACAGCAAAACTCGAGTAAATCAAAAGAAACAGGCTGGTAATCCTAATAATTCTGTCATCTCAGACAATTATAATTTGCATCCAATGAACACACAATTGCTGGTCCTTTGAGGGTAAGATTTCAATTTAAAAAAATGCAATTTGAACTTCAGATTGTAAACACAAGAATCCTAGAAGTGTGTGTGAGGAGGAGGGGCATCTTAGCAGTGCACTTACATCTTCCTGATCTTTCAAAACACATGTGCCAGAAAACCTTCCGACTGAACAATAAGTGATGAAAATGGGACCGTGTAGGCACATTTTTTATCTTTACAAAATATTTGCTAGTGACCCAGTAAAAGGCAAATTTAAACCTAATGTCTTGCAGTTTCACTTAACATTTATTTGTTACTTAAAAATAGACAAAGTATTCTAAAGGTACATTGTCCACAGTCGGACCTTCATTAAAATCCCATCCCACACCCATCCCTTCCTTAAAACATTACAGAACAAAATCTCTGGAATAACCGTTGTAAACTCTTAGACTTCACATTCACTGTAAGTAAGATGACTTTCCTGGAAACAAGCAGTTTATGTAATTTATATAATATCAAATAAATATCCATGTTATATCATGGCATTTATCTTTATCAGTTCCACCACCTTTGTTTTTTTCGTTCAACACCAAGTTCCTAGATAACATTGTCATACTAAGGAGGTAATCTCTAAGTGGCTGTCTAATTGCATTTCACACTTCCATGACCTGAATGGCCTGAAGTCAGGGGGGTCCTGTCAAGGCTTGTTCAAATTGAAGCAGGGCAGCTTCCACAGTCTGCCTTAGGATGTTTCAATTACAAACATATGCAAGACAGTGCAGGGTCTTTCCATGCTCTATGAAACATTCCTGCTTATATTTCTTCATAACATGAAAGTATGCTTCAACCTTTCAAAACTGGAGAATTGCATCTAGGATAAGAAAGGTTTTGGTTTTCCTTTCCTTTTGAGACATGTCATTATCTCATCAGGACAGATGTCTACATAACTTCTTTTCCTCCCCTTACGTGCATCTAATATCCTGCAGAAGAGCACAGTCATACTGGGGGAGAGGAATTAGACCACTTATACACTCCCCTTTTCCTTGTTTCAGGGGAGTTGACTGCATCTCCATTTTACAGGACACAGTTTCAGTGAAAGAAGAGTGCTGCTCACATGGTAACTTTTGAGAAGGGCAACTGTGCATCTCACAATTCAGTTTTGCTGTAGCAATTTTGGGAAAATGTCACAGGTAGGATACGTACAAGCCTTACAATCAACCCTTTGAGATGGTACAGTTTACACTTAAACAGCTTTATGTCTTCTGTTTCTATCTGACACAACATTGGAAACAGTAAAACTAATACTTATTACTTCAATGATCATTTCTGCATCCATTTATTATCCATTCAGATGTAAGAAAGAACAGTAATGTTCAGAATCATACATAGTCCAAATTAAGTATTATTCAAAATTCTGGCTATTTTTTCTGTGTTTAAGACTCACAAAAAGCATCTACAACGTAAATAATTCTATCAGGTTTTTTTCACCTTGGACTGAAGTCTAAGAATGATACATTTTTAATACAAACTATTTGACTTTTTCCTTCTCTGCAAAATAAAGCTTTCCCTGACATATAATCTGAAAAGTACATGTGTTTTTCTATACATCAATCCTAAACCATAGGCAAATTCTCTTTCTGAATGCCAAAACAGCATTCTCCTTTGGAGACTAAAGAGGCAGCCAGTGAATTGTGAAAAAATTCTAACATTCATAGACAAATCTAAGACAAAGAGAGATTAAAGTAGCAGCTATGGGAAAATTATGACCTGTGACCAAATGGTTTTGCAACTATTAACAACTAGTTTTTGTGTTTGGATTTGTTTTTTATTCAATAAATTGCTATTTTTTCAAAGATGTTTTTTAAAATACAGGTTAATAAAAAGTATTATATTAGGACATTATATTAGTATTATATATTAGGACAGGTAGTCCTAGTATTTATGAACAAGCTGATTTCTTTGGTGGATTTAATGACAAATAATGACATTATAAGAGTTTAACAAACCTGTGCATATTAAATAATCTGGCTCTTGCAAATGTTCACAAATCCAGAAGTGAGGATATAACAGAGTACATCAATGTCATGACTTAAAATGTCATTTTAAAAAGCAGATTTTATCAATTTAATTATTCAGCAGTTTCATTGATAATGCACAATTATTACAGTCTAGTAACAAATGCAAAGTACTGCCTTAGTCAGATGGACTATTCTAGTTTAAAGCAACTGTTTGCAAGAAATATTTTTAAAATGAAATAAACTCATAAGCTTTCTCTTTTGTAAAGGACAAATATTTTAATCTCATTTTTCTTTTAATATGGCTTGTTAGATTTCACAGACATGGAGATCTGCTACTGTTGTGGAAATATACAAACACTAACTTCATTAAATCATATTTGTTATTATTCTTGCAAAAGCACTTGTAGGGAAGGGCATTTGTATTCCAGTGACTTAAATGGCTTCTGTAGACTTCGTTTATCACACTAGTCTATTGCTTACCTTACCACCTTCTACCACTTTGAGCATGGGATCTGGGGAAAAAAGATGCTTTCTTCTTTCTGTATGAGACATTTAGGACTTGGAATTTATTTCCCTCCCCTAAATTACTTCTTCCTTGGGAAAACAAGCTTCCCTCAGTGAAAGAAAATCTATCAATATTTGCTAGTCCAAGCACAAAATTCTGAACTTTCCCTCATGTCCTGTCCTCAGTCTTTGGGCTACTGTGTCAAGTGTGAAGCACAATGCTCAACCTATAAATTGAGTCTAGTATGCTTGTTTTAAAAATTACCACCATCAAAGAGTGGAAGGTGCTAGACTTCACCAGGAACCTAAGATAACAATGGTAGGTTAAAAAAAAAAAATTACAAAATTGACATATAGACAACACAGTTGCAAACACTTCATAAAGCATACATTTATCAGCATTTGGACACTACACAATTTACTCTCATTTAGATCCTTAACTTGCATTTCTGTTGAAACAGAGTGTTATCATGCCTGCTCAGTGCAGTCACAGAATCCAGTAAAAAGCATACTTGGGTATGAGCAACCCTGCAAAACGATGTGAATAAACGTGAGCCATCAAAGTGAATTACTAGTGGATTAAAGACTGGTAGAACAAATCTATGGTATCTTTGATATGGAACTGTGAGCTTTGAAGGGGTTTTTTTAAACTTCATTGAAAGTGTCATGTATTTAAACTACGTGGCTCATTGTAACTACTTAATTTGCTTCCACTGAAGATGTGTTTGTTTTCACTGAAAATCCTTCGAAATGTAGAATTGTTATTTGAACAAACTAGCATTTGATAACTACTACTGAGTATGCTTCAAAACAATAATGCACTGGAGAACTAATGGTCTGTTGGATATACTTTCTTAACACTAATAAATACATTATAATAAGTACTACTTGGTCACTATTTTTTTCAGAGGGAAGTAGAAAAGTGTCAGTTTGGAAAATCAATTACATTATTATATCATACTATAATACTTATTATTTTTGGTCTTGAATCAAAAATTGCATGGAAAAGATATGTTTTTCATGTAGCTATCTGCTGTCTTGGCAGGGTGTCATGTAATACTGAAAAAATGGCAGAGAAGAACAAAAAAAATCACTAACACAACAGGAACACTAACTTCATTGAATATTCTCCAAGTGTCCTTTTTGATAAATGTAATTCAAAGGAGAATGAAAAATGTATAGCTCTAGGATTCTAGTAGCAGTAGCAATAGTAAACACCATCACTAAGACTCTTCTTATGGAATGCATCAATACCAAGTAACTTTGCATTCTCTATTGCAGTGTACACCATACAAACAGAATCCTCATTCTAAAAATATCTTTATGTTTAAGCAAATGCAGCAGATAAAAGGTAGAAGAGCAGGGTACTAGCTCATACACTTTTTTGAGTTGAGAGACTTGTCTGAACAGAGTAAGAGAATAGTAAAAATTCTTAGGATGTTCTCAAAGGTGCTTCTTTAATTCAAAAAAGCAATAATGATATTCTACTTCAAAGGGAATCCACCAATATATTAAAAAATATATATAAGAGACAGTATTGAATTACAGAATTGTATTTCAGTAATAGCATTGTGTGATAGTATGGAAATTGAATAATTGATACTAAGTAATAACCAGAATGTATTAGCAATTCATTTGATGATGGAAGTAGAGAGTGTTGAGTAGCTTACCATAGCAATGACCGCTGCTCCAGCTCCAGCAAGTGCCACAATGAACAAGTGGAATGTCATGTTTAGCTGCAAAGAGCGACAAAGAAAGGGACTTTCATGGTGATGCACTAAACAGAAACTGAAAAAAAAATCTGAATAATGAAGAGCAGATAACTACCTCCCTGGTGCCACCCTTCTGCAAAAGTAATAACTACTAATACTTCTTCCAAAAGACGGAGCATGATAGGACATTGTGCTTGATCCTGTTTTGTTACAATACTCATATCAAAGATAAAGCATAATTCTATTTTAAAATAGCATATTTAAATTATGAAATATGGAAAAAACCAATTATTTAAAAATAAACAGTCTGAAACTTTTGGTTGTTTTGTTGACGTTGTTGTTGTTGTTTTGTTTTTACAGTTACAATACTACCTTACTAGATCCACAAATGGCTGTGGTGGTTTTTCTTGTGGCAGAGACAGCCTAAGAAATACCCATTTCCCTTCATTAGCTTTAGCTTTCCATCCTCATAATTGATTTATTTCCCTCCCAAATTTGACAATAAATTTGTTCATAGTGATATAATATAAACCAGGTTACTTAAATAATCCAACTTAAACACCTTCTTCAGCCAACCTCAAACCAAATGATTACATTTGGTTTTAATTTCAGTGATCTGGTTTAGACAGCAGCCATTGAGTATTTACTGCACAGCAAGGGTTGCATTTTCTTAGATAGTTTTGGTATAAAGGTAGATTGTGCACCTTCACTCCACAAAGATTTATTCAAACATAGTAAGGCACAGTGAAACATTTAGCAAAGTGTCCTTTGACTTCAGAGGGACTAAGATTTTAGCCTTTCTCTTTGATTTAGATAGATGTCATTTTATTTGTCCTGTCTCCATCCCTGATCATTTAAAAACAAAACCAAAAACCTCAGCTGCACCGAAATAGGTGGCCTTTACCTAAGGGAAAAACTACAAATAAAAACATACTAGGAGTTATTATCCTAACACACTGCAAGATTTGGTCAAATTCATTTGAAATCTTTACTCTCTTGTCACTACTGTAATCATAAGATCCTCAAACAGTGATTCACTGTACGGACCTATTCATTGTGCAGTAGGTGCATTAGCTTTCAGAAATCTCTCAGTAAAAATATACGTGATAATGAAATTCTTAACAAAAAAATAACATGCAAGTTATTTAGAAAACAAATGGCTGGACTAAATTTGGTATGTAAAAGACTAGGAAAACTACTTGCTGACTGTATTTTTCACTGGGATTTTATTTCATCACCACAGCTAGAACTAGAACATTAAGAGTAAGAGGAAAACACACATCAGTTACTTCCTACTATAACACACATTATGGATTTGCAAAAAACAACCCAAAACCAAACACATTTATTCACCTCATTAGAGTCACACATCTTGATGAAACTTTCTGATGTGGTGCAAACCTTCTTTTCCTCTCCAATAGTTACAATACCTGGAGCAGAATAAATATTTATCGTATTTAGTATTCCTAGTACATAGCAGTTTACTTCATACGAGCCAGAAAAGCTAAGAAATACAAACTCTTGGCTGCATTGCAGAACTATTTTAACAACAAAATCAGGTTTGTGTTGATGATCAGGGGGCTGGAACACCTCCTGTATGAGGACAAGCTGTGAGAGTTGGAATTGTTTAGCCTAGAGACAAGAAGCCTCTGAGGAGACTTTATGGCAGCCTTCCAGTACTTGAAGAGGGCCTATAGGAAAGATGGAGAGGGACTTTTTATCAGGGGATGTAGTGACAGGACTAAGAGTAACCATTTTAAACTGAGAGTAGATTTAGGTTAGAACAGGTTGCCCAGAGAAGTTGGGGATGGCCCCTCCCTGGAAGTGTTCAAGGCCAGGCTTTGAGCAGTGGAAGGCAGGGGGATGATCATAAAGGTCCCTTCCAACACAAAGCAACCTATGATTCTATGATAATTTCAGCCATCACAAAACTAACACATCATCATTTAGTAAAAGCCCCTGTGGGAAACATACAGGCAATAATTCTGCAGCTATTTTTTAATATCTTCATTTCAGATTTGATCAGCACAGTAATCAAAACACCAGAAAATTATTTGCAATATATATATATATACACATATACATACACTTGCCACATTTTTCACAAACATCCTCTACCTTCATGTGAAGAAAGGTGTTACATAATGTTATCAGACATGTTGATTTGGTACAAAGCTGCTTTCACAAGATATGAAAAAGCATTGCTCAAATGTATACTTTATTGTAATAATAATTTCTCTATCAGCAAGAATAACTAAAATCTGCTATGTTGTTTCCTTCGGCTAATGTCTGGATAGTAAATTAAAGACTAGCTTGAAGAAAACTGCTATAACTTGGTTATCGTGAGAAATAGTACTGTTCTTTTCTATTAGTAATCAGCAGTTTTTACACCAAATTTTCAGGAAACAGGTACATTCACAGAATACACATTATATTTTAGTGTTCTATTAACAGTTTAAATAGAATAATAAAAAATAGGTATAAATACTAGAAAAATAATAGGACATAGAAAGAAGAATGAATACCCTTGATAAGATCTGTATAGATAATTGCTTTTTTCAACTCACCTGTCATGCTGATGGGAAAAAATTAGTTGTGGGGTTTTTTTTCCCCATCATGAAAACAATAATGTGCAATATTTTGTTTCAGGTTAGGTGAAATGCTTAATATGAACCATACTGTTTCATTCCCAAGCAATACAGTATTTTTTATATCTCAAAATAGGAATTAAACATATAGTGTGATTTTACATTAGACCAAGGTAACAAAAGAATCAAGGAACTGTCTGACAATAGTACGATTACCCAAAGCTCTGTGGGCTGAGAAACCACCAAGGCCAGAACATCTAGATTCAAAAGTCTTATGGCAGAAAGGAATTGAATAACTATCATCAACGCAAGAATCCTGAGACTTTTTAAGATTCCAAACCCCTTTTTTTTAAAATTTTCCATCCCCCCAGAACACATGTATGTGTAGATTTCCACTTTATTCTAACCTCCACAGTTCAGACTTAAGCCTGCTCTCTCCACCAGCCTTATAGAGATTTTTTATTTGTATCATCACTCTTCATCAAAATTTTTGCAAGTGATATATCTTGTCCTGTCCCAATTCACTTCTAGGCTCTGCAGAGGCAAATGATAACCTAGGATCTCCTATCTCCAAATCAGTCTCCTACCACAAGATTAAAGAGTGATTCTCAAGATAAATTAAGACTATTAAGCATTTTAAACAAATTCCAGCAATTTCAAAAGAATAGACTAAACAGATGACCCAAGCCAAATATTCAGTACTCTCGGATGATGGAGAATGTTGATTCAATTCTATCAGGCTTGGAAATGCAGTGCATATCTAATAAACTGCCTCGAGTGCTGGGTAAAAGGATAGAAAGATATTCTTATATTTTTTTTTCAGAAACACTGAAGCAGCTCATTTCAGATACATGGAAGCAAACCAATGTGATGCTTTTTTTTGTGAAAACTTGCTTTATACTTAGTGCTCTTCATTCACGTACCATACTGGCGAAGATCCAAGCAGAGATTAGCTCCATCCACTACAGTGGCATTTCGGCAAATGGTCCACAAATTGAAGTACATGTAAACAGGCAGAGAAGTGAAAGCTGTAACGCCAAGCCAGGCCAACATAAAGACGTATGTCAGCATAATAAACTGCAGTAAAAGAGGGAAAAACAAAACCAGTGATAAGGCAGAACTTAACTGAGAGATGCTCCATTGTGAAAAAGAAACAACAGAGATGTAAGAAATGCATTTCTGACTGCCTTTGTCTGTTTCTGTCCTTATTTAAATTATGAGTTTGGTCTGATAATCAATTCACAATCAGGTCAAAGTGAGTGATGGAGCACGAACATGATGTCTCTGAAGATCAAGCAGTTATGCTTCCAGAACTGCAAGCTTACTTCACATTCCTGTCACTTTTGGGCCGACGACTGATGCAAAGCACCACATCTGAAGTACAGACAGCTGCATGTTTTGTGAAGCATGTCTCTCCCCCTCTCGCATGTCTACTTCATAGTTAAGAGACAAAAGGGTTGTTTTTTCCACTGTCAATCATGATGCAAAAATTAGAATGAAATACTATAGGCTTTGCTTGCTTTTGCATTTAATATCTGTGTCTTAATAAAAACATTTCATTATCCACGGCTGCCACAGAATCTCACTGGTAGATCCTTTTTGCATTGAACTAATGAGACAATATATTGTTATTTTTTCACTCTATTTTGACGTATTTGCAGTCTACATACAGGGGAATTCATCATTCAGAACAAACTAGGGTGCTTACCTCTGTTAATAAGAAATGCATTATATTATATGCTTTGCAACATGTGTTCTTCAAAGGCTACCCATTTTCTTTTCTTAGCCATGAACCTCAAGAGCAGAGCAATCTGCTTGTAGGAGGCATTGAACTCTACTTGCCTTCAGGGCTGGTAACTATGCTGGCACACCCAGCTGCTGTAAGTACATAAGCAGGCTGAATTACTACTCTGCTGCTAACCTGAGAGGACTCGCAGATACATTCATCAATAACAAAATAGCTTTTAATTTTATGCTGTGAAAAGGATATAAAGATGCTACATTGTTAAATGTCAAAGATAAGTCAACCTCTAAAAGTTGAATCCAAATAGCCTCAAGATTTGGTGGCTTTGGAAATGCTGATAAACCTAAACACATTGCTGGAAAAAAAAATCAGCACACTAACATTTTTTTAGCTGCTTACCACAGAAAAACATTGACTCTGAGAACAAGAAATAAGAGCTATTTTTGAAAGCTGAATAAGCGGGTCCACAATCTGCTTAAAATTAAACCTTCAAGAGTAAATAAGGGGAAAATGGAAGGCATTTTGTATTTCTTTTTTAATGTACGATCTCTCACATCAGGTGATAAAGGAAAAAGCCTAATACACATACAGATTTTAATTGTGGAAACTAAATAAGATCAGACTCAAAATGGTTGTAAATGGCAGTAAAAATTGTTAGAGAGGTGGCCTGTCCATGTGGACCTGATCAGGAAAAGCAATCCAAAACAACAAAAGGTTTGAATTTTAGGTGACTTAGTTTCATTTCTTTGAAGTTATTGGTTGGACATTATCAAGCAATTTAAAAAGACCTTAATTTGATTTGCTCTAACTCATTTCCAAAGAATATTAAATAAAAGCCATTTTAATTCTGAGGAAGTATATTTACACAGGGCTTTAAAGTAGTTTAATTAATCCAATTTAAAATTAAATTCAGATTCATTTTCCTGGTTGTCCCTGGGTATATGAATCTTTCAGCAGTGGTTTTAACAGCTGGAGAATTTATAGTACTAAAAATAATTTTCAGAAGGATGCAGGAAAGTAAACATTAAAGCGAAGCAAAGAATAGAAGTATTCTGTTTAATATTTTGGGTATTTGCTTTCTATAATTTTCTTCATTTAGAACTCAACACTTAAGATTTACCCCGTTTGCAAATGATGAACCATTTTAAATTTTCTCTTAACATCCAACTAGTTTAAAAAGGAAACTGATGTGTCTAGTTTATGTTTAAAGATTTTGAAAATGTGTTCAGGCAGATAATGGCTGTTTTCCTTTCCAACTTTTCCCAAAAAAACACTTACTAGAAAACCAACTGATAAAACATAGACAGTGATAGCAAAGTCTATAATTATACAACCTTGACTATTACAGTAGACTTATCTGTGTGTCAGTTGCTTCATATAATGGAAATTCTATGCCATTCCATCTATTGGAGTGAAAATAATCAATTTAAGTAAATCCTGTTCTGCACATACTCCTATTTACTTTTCATTATTACTCCTTTACTGTTTTCTTTTTTTATTTCTCTTCAAAATACATTGTTAAAGCTAATGAGACAACATCTGGTTCAACCCCAGGCACTCATTTACTAATAATTACTTGGAAAATTTCTTGGAAACGTAGATTCTTCTCAGGGCTGTGAATTACCAAATAAAATATTATGTCTGATCTTAATTTATTATCAAGCTAAAATGTACTCAATTTCTCTAAAACAAGGGCAAGAAATAAGAAACAAGACTCTCTGTGTGTTCTCAGAATGGTCTTTAAATTCTCTGTTTACTATGTTCTAGAACTATTTTAAAGGTGAAACCAGGCTCCTAGCTTATATTCTCTGAATTTGCCAAAACCAGGTAAGTCTGAAGCCTTTTTCTGAGACTCTTTTTTGAATTTTTGAACTAAATCATATATAATAAATTTCATACGTCTCTCAGCATAGTACATGCATAACAATTTAATGGAGAAGTAAATTTTTTATATTAGTTATGTAACTGAACTGTGGTAACTGTGTTTTTAAGATTGTGCTCCACCTAGATTCGGGAATCTTCCTGTTCTGTGCTTACCACCAAATGGAGGAAAAATATCTGCCTTACTATGAGCAATACAATTCCTATTTAATATCTTTTTTATTTTCTGATTTGTAATAGGGATGAAACTATCTGTAGCCTTTCTTGCTTAAGAAGCTTGCTTAAAAACTTGTACTGAGATAATACAAAGCATTATTATAGGAAAGAGGGGAAAAAACAGAGCTTATTAGCCTCTAAAAAAGTCTGCCTTGGGCATAGAATAAGAGCAAGAGAAAAATCTGTCAGATGATGACTTCTGGGAGTTGTAAGAGCTGCTTTCTTAGAAAGAATTGCCTGCTTGTTTATGGAAGGGATTGTCTTTTAAAAATATCAATCTGTTTGGTTGAGTATCTCAGTAAAAGTGAATCAAACACTGATTTAATTTTAAAAACATATTTTAGAAAAGGATGAACTTTATTTTTCCTCTTTCATTTATTTTCAACTGAAGAGCCAGTGGCCAACGATATGTACAAATTCATGTCATAACACCAAAAAGACGGGGAGAAATAGAGAATATTACTTTATTTTTCATGTAAAATAACTAAAATGCAAAACTTCACATTAAATCACTCAGTATCTATGAGTTATCATAACTGATAGCAGTGAAGCAAGCCACAGAAATGGGATCTGGGTGTTAATACAATTTCTACTGTAGGGGCAGTAAAAAGCAAAAGGTTAATCATGCACAAGTTATTAGTTTCTAGCAATAGGAGGTGTTAGCTTAGAAATTCTTGTTCTAATGGAATCAAACTGTGAATTATTATTTTTTTTAAACCACAGATGAAAGACTAAAGTTTTTTTGAGGTTTTTTTAGATAATTATCTCTGCTGTTACAACCTACCCTCTTTGCTTTAGAGACCTTACAAGAAATGCTTAAGGAGCCTGTTCACTCCAGGAATTAAATTCAGAACTCAGTCTCCTGAGATTCAAAGGGAGCTTTCTCCTTTGAAGAAGCATTCTGCTATGTGACAAGCCAAAGATGTATGAAACAGTACTATAGCATCTTAAAGAGGTACCACAGTTTGTTTTTCTGCGTGCTATATATTGCACTGGAAGTGAAAATTACTTTCTCTGATCAGTTCAATTTTCACTGTAAGAAGCCAAACACATAAACCCAAAACAAACTGGAAGTGATAGTGAAATTCATCTATCAAATCATGAAGATAAAAGTTCTCTAATTGATAGTTCACATTAGGAAACAATAGCTAAAGCAGATAACTATTTAAACAAAACAGATCTTTACTCTTTGTAACAGTTAATTTCTTGTACAAACATCATGTCTGATAAAACCCTCTTGACATATTTTATAAGATATTCATTGCCAGTAATGGCTTTCCTAAATCTTAAATTATCAAAGTAAGCAAATGATCAATCCTTCTAAAAAGATTTTTTTAATATAAGGTTTGTTGCACAGATCAACATCAGGAAGTAGAGATTTTAAAGCATGTTCTAAAATAGCATGTATATAGCACAACAGCTTTCATGGTGGTCCTAGGTGGTTGAAATCCTGTTTCCACAGAAAACATTACTCAAATCCTATTCATTTTAATAAGATCAAGATTCCAGTTATAACTTTCTTTTTAAAATTTATGGGTACTGGTCCCATGAATGGCACATTCATTGCATTTCAAACACTATTCTTGTTTTAGTGTTCTTATAAATATTTTAATACCCCTGAAGAAACATTTTATGTTTGCTTCAGTGACCCCAGGGACAGAGACAGTGAAATCCTATCTAAAAGGTACTGTTACTACAGAGAGATGGATTGAAATGGAAACAGAGTAAACTCCAGTCATTTTATTGTAAGAAGATTCTGCTGCTTACTGAAACAAAAAAAAATACAAAAAAAATACAGAAACATAGCAATGAATTCAGAAGTGCCTGAATAAAACTTAACTGCAGAAATCTCATGTTGCCATGCAATTTTACTTTTGTTTCGAACTACTCAGTACTTAAATTTACAGTTATTCTCAATTTAATCATATACTTATTTTATATGAGCTCCCTGACATAAGCTCTCAACCCAGGAAGGTGTAAGAAGATGTACACTTTGCTGTGTTTATATCATATTTAGATTTATTATCCTATGACACACAGAAAACTTCATTGTTTACTGTCAGCTTGACAATCTAAAAGGTTCCTTCAAAACCTATTTACAGGCTCAGAAATTCTCTTTGACAGTTTTTGCCAGAGACCAAAACTGCATCTACAGAAATAATGTTCCTCCACCCTGCCAAAAACCTATTATGCTTCACTATGAAACTCTGCCAGTGCAGAACACCACCTGAAGATGAGCCCAGGGTTTGCCTGGGTGTCTGTAATTGAAGTACTTGGAGGCACCTGAACTCTGCAGTGTGTACTATAATCCTGGTTCCGTAGTCCTGTTTCTGGGTGCAGTTTCCCAATTTCATGTCAAAACAAGGCCTTGTGTGTCATTTGATGGCAACTCAGAATGACGAACAGGAAGGTCTTTTCAATTTCTTCCTGAATTGTCCTGGTTCTCTACTGTCATGTTCACGTTAAATTGTCTATAGATTTGATTTCAATACTAATAAAAAGTTATTTAGCTTTATCACTTTGCTCAGCTTTAAATACATAAATGTCCTTTGTGTTTCAAGCCTTCTGCCTCAGTCTTGTCCATTTTTCCTAAGAGAAATTCCTCTAACCTACTGCTACTGTCTTACCCTGTGCACATTCTGCATAAATACATACACATACTCTTTTTAAATTATTCACTGCAGTCACCACATATATTCTCAAATGCTGAATTTTGTCTTGATGAAGTTGTACTGATAGAGTGCACTGTTCTTTCTGCAGTTTACAAGAAGTCAGACTTAAAACTACTACATACATTCCTACCTCAGACCTGCTGTTTATTTGCATTCAGTTTTGTATGATGCAGGGTTCTGCCTACCACTTTACATCTACAGTCCAGACAGTAACCTATTTTGGTCAATTAACTTTCATCATAGATTAGAGTAAAAAATATATGTTTTGTTCCTCTTCACAATCTATATTCTTACACTACAAGTGCTTAGCTCTTTTCACTTTTGGGACGTTCAGAACTAATCCAACAGAATTTTGCCATTTCTGCACTTTTAAAGAATCTCTACACAAATGCTTCAACTTCTTCCCAATGTTTTTTTGCAACAGCATCTTAAATGTATAGTTTCCCATATGCAAATACTAGACCAAGCAAATGGAAAACTTAGAATCATAGAATCAAAGAATGTATTGAGTTGGAAGGGACCTTTAAAGATCATCTAGTCCAACACTCCTGCAGTAAGCAGGGACAATGTCACTTGATCAGGTTGCTCAGGGCCCCATCAAGCCTGACCTTGAATATTTCCAGGGATGGGGCCTCCATTACCTCACTGGGCAATCTGTTCCAGTGGTCTATCATCCTCATATTGAAGAACTTTTTCCTAATATCCAACCTAAATCTACCATTTTCTAGTTTAAAACCATTACTCCTCATCCAATTGCTACATGCCCTACTGAACAGTTCTTCCCCAGATTTCTTCCAGGCACCTGTCAGGTACTGGAAAATCATTATAAGGCCCACTCAGAGCCTTCCCTTCCCCAGGCTGAACAACCTCAACTCTCTCAGCCTGTCTTCGTAGGAGAGCTGCTCCAGTCCTTTGATCATCTTTGTGGCCCTCCTCTGCACATGCTCTAGAACTTCAATGTCCTTTTTGTGTTGGGGACTCCAAAGCTGGACACAGTACTCCAGGTGAGGTCTCATGAGAGCAGAGTAAAGGGGCAGAATCGCCTCCCTCTATCTGCTGACCACACATCTTTTGATGGAGCCCAGGATGTGTTTGGCCTCCTGGGCTGCAGATGCACATTGGTGGCATGTCCAGCTTCTCATTTACTAGTAGTCCCAAGTCCTTTTCCTCAGGGTTGTTTTCCAGCACATCATCACATCATCCATACCAATCCTATTGGTAACAAGGATTGTTCCAACCCAGGTGCAGGACTCTGCACTTGGCCTTGTTAAACCTCATGAGTTGAACCTGCACTCAATCCCACTGTCAAAATCATTAATGAAGATATTAAACAGCACTGGTCCCAGTACAGACCCTTGAGGGACACCACTTGTCACCGTCTTCCATCTGGGCACCGAGCCATTAACCACTACTCTCTGGATGCGACCATCTAGCCAGTTCCTTATCCACATAACAGTCTACTCATCAATCCATACCTCTCCAACTTAGAGAGAAGGATGTTGTTGGGGACCATGTCAAAGGCCTTGCAGAAATCCAGACAGATGACATCCATAGCTCTTCCTTTGACTACTGATGCAGTTACTCCATTGTAGAAAGCCACTAGGTTGGTCAGGCAGGACTTGCCCCTAGTAAAGCCATGTTGGCTGTCTCAAACCACCTCCTTTTCCTTCATGTGCCTCAGCATAGCTTCTAGGAGGATCTGTTCCATGATCTTCCCAGGCACAGAGGTGAAGCTGCCCCTCAGAGGTTAGATAGTTCCCAGGGTTCTCCTTTCTACCTTTTTTAATAATGGGTGTGATGTTTCCTTTCTTCCAGTCACTAGGGACTTCACCTGACTGCCATGATTTTTCAAATATCATGGAAAGTGGATTGGCAACTACATTAGTCAATTCCTTCAGGACTCTGGGACGCATCTCATCAGATCCCATGGGCTTGTGTATATTCAGGTTCCTCAGATGGTCACAAACCTTATATTCACTTACAGTGGAAGGAATTTTTTCTCCTTGTCTCGTGGGACATCAACTTAAGAGCTGTGAGGAGAGAGGATGCCAGTGAAGACTGAGGCAAAAAAGTTGTTGAGAACTTCAGCCTTCTCCTTATCTGTTGTTACTAGTTCACCATTGCTGCTCATCAAGGAGGGTACACTTTCTTTAACCTTCTTTTTCTGGATGACATACCTGTAGGAGCCCTTCTAGTTTTTCTTGACATCCCTTGCTAAGTTCAGCTCAGACTGCACTTCGGCCTTCCTGACCTCATCCCTACACACCTGGGCAACATGCCTGTACTCTTCCCATGCCACAAGTCCGTGCTTCCACTGACTATGCAGTCCCATCTTGCCTTTTAGTTTGGCCAGCAGGTCTCAATTAATCCATGCTGGTCTCTTGCCTTCCTTGCCCAATGTCTTACACTTTGGGATCGAGAGCTCTTGAGCTCTGTGGAAAACCTCCTTAAAGATCTGCCAGCTCTGTTCTGCTCCTTAGTCCTTGAGGGCCATTTCCCAGGGAGTCCTATTGACTAACTCCTTGAAGAGCTGGAAGTTGGCATTC